>NW_025401886.1:403186-495534 GCF_020080835.1 Cotesia glomerata
TGCACAGCGAATATTAACCAGTGAAAAACTCTGCTGCAGTGTTTCCATTGAGCCACTCAATTCCATTTCTGAAAGATCTGGTTGTAATTCAAGATCAAATCCAAGATCATTGTCGTCATCCATAGTTGTAGAGTCATTAATTTCGAAGTCCATATCTTCTTCAATGGGATTGTCTGTGTTACTACCGGTGTTGTTAAGGGTAGTATTGTCAATATTGCACATTAATTCATTGCGTACATCATCTTCTTCCACAGGCAAATTTTGTTCTTCGGCCAGTAATTCTGAGAGTTTGACCATATTTGTACCGTTGTCAGATGTGAAGGAATAAATATTTTTCACATCAATTCCGTATAAATCAAAAGTTCTCAAAATCAAGTTCTTCAAGTTTTCACCGGAATGCCTTTCTGTTATTTCTTCTACAGCAAGTGTTCTGATTATAATTTTACCGCCTCTAATATACTGAATGTTAACTCCAAGAAATGATCGCCCTAATATTGCGAGAAGCAATATCAACTTTCAAGCTGACTAAATTGCATTCTTTGACCTCTTTTTGTATTGTCTTCTTGATATTATTGGCAGTGTTGATTACATCATCTTTCATAGTCTCTTCATTGATGATTACTTTCTCTGGAATTCGAGAAATTAATGGATCCAAAATCATTCGCATTCCTTCGTCTTGTAGAATTGACAAAGGGCGACCATTGATTGTGACTAGCTTCAATAGTGCCGTTTTTAGAGTCGTTTTATTTAATGCTACGCGATTCAAATAAGTTGACTCTTTTGTTGACTCTTCTTCCGTCTCAGTAGTAGAAAACTCACTCTCATGTTGATTGAATGGATATATTTGGTCATAAATTTCGCGATGTCGATCCTTCAAATGACGTCTTTGATTAGAAGTATGTTCTTTCTGGAAAAAACAATACCATCAGATTTAATAAATTTTTATAACAATAGTAATTTAAAATTTTGAAATAATTTAATTGAACATATTTCTAATTCTGTTAAATTGATAAAAAAAAAAAAAAAAAAAAACCACGAAAAACATTTAACATTTAGTTTGATATGAACTAACAAACGTCATTATTAAAGCGTTTTAATAAAATTTTAACAAATAATAATTAATACTCGATGTACTTACAAATTGATAACCACAATTTAAAACTTTACATTTAGCTTGATTCCCAACGTACTCAAAAAGAGATGCTATTTCACTTCGTGTTTTCCCTCCGGATTGTTTAGAAGTCATGTTTATAATATTCGAAGAGAAAAAAAGATGAAAATTTTACAATAAAAAAATCAAAAAACTGACACAACAAATTGATTTTTATCGAATCAAAATTTTAAAATTTTCGAGGTTACTGTCTGAGTCGATACTCTTGAATAACTGTTGAAAATAGTGAAGTACATTTCCTTTAAGTACCCAAATTTGTAGGAGGAAGTAAGGCCCAAGTACTTAAATTCTCATTACAGAGAAGTTGGAGAAAGAAAAAAATAGGATAATGAAACTAATTCCATTGGTAATTAGGTATACTTTTCAAAACGTGGTCATTATGAAATTTAGGCTGTTTAAAGAACCTATTATATATTATTGATAGGTAATCTATAATATCAGTAGGTAATAAATAGACAATAGGCACATAAAACAGCTTAAAATTTGTAATTAATTTTATAATAATTTTCAACTTAAGCTTACTCTCACAGAGAATGAGTTTTATTATTTTTCAGGAAACTAGTATACGGAGAATATCATAAATATTTTTATTTTATAATTTTTATTATATTGTAATATTCATCTATGATGATTGCTTTGATTTTTCGTTGTTTTTTTTTTGAGCTTGAGAGATTAAAAATAAATGATCAAGATTAGTTCTTAAAAATAAAATACAAAAAAATAATAGTAAATTACCTGTGCTGAGACAATTTTTGGTTTCCGCTCAAATGCTCCAAAAGGGAGAAAAAACATTTAGCGTTTTTTTCAAGACATCAAGTGTGCAATGGTTCGATGAAAAAAATTTTTTTTAAAAACTCAGAAAAATGTATAGATCAAATTCACCTAAAAAATTTTTGACAAAACGCCATTTTCACTTGAAGTCATAAACAACTCATATAATTTTATGATTCGGAAAAAATAATTCGTCATCTGGGAAACTTCTTTTAAAAAGTTTATGTAATTATTTATAAAAATATACTTAACAATTGACCAAACATTTTATTCATTAATAAAAATTTCATTTTCATTACTTGCATAGCATTATCATTTTTAACATAATGATTGATAGATTATATAATTTTCGGTCAACAGTTTGGTAAATTTTTATGAATAATCAAATTAACTTTTTGAATAAAGCTCCCTCGACGACCAGTTATTTATCCGAATCATAAAATTCCTAGCATTTCGATACATATATTGTATGAAAAAATAGTTGATTCAATTGTTAAGTAAAAAAAGCAAGTTAATTTATTTTTGAAAAAGTTTTTAGAAACAGAATCTTCGTCAAATATATTTAAAATAATTTTTCTCATCTGTCGATCGAACGATAAGAAACCTTATCCTCTCGCTCTCTCTCGGAGATCTGTATATTGTAATAATAATAATAAAAATAATTTCCCTTTCTACCTTCTCCCAACTTTCAGAATTGAAAACTCAAGAGAGAGATACTTATTTTTACTTTCTTGTCTTACACATTAAGGCATATACCATCAACTCGTTGGTAGCAAAAATTTTCAAACCTTTTTTTTGCATAAAAAAACTTTTTGTTTCCTATTTATAACTTGTTCTTTAAATCTCTCGTCACTTCGAACTTGCGTGTATATGTTAATCGAAAGTCATGTATTATATTTGTACTATTTTTGAGCCCAAAAAAACTTGTTATATCCGAAAATTTTATTTATTTTTTTAATTCTCCGAAAATAATTATTTTCTAATTTAAAACTTCCGGGGACCATAAAATTTAATCTTTATTCTTTAAACTTAATTCTAAAAGAGAAATCTAAAGCAAACAGTTAATGCACTTTTAATGACCTTCGTCTAAGACCCTCTTAAAATTTTTTTTTTAAAACCCCTAATAAGACTTAAAAATAAAGGCCCCAAAAGACGAAACCCAGAGCCTTATCTAATACGGGGTCATAAAAGTCTCAGACTAAAGGGACAGGGAATTTCCTCGAAGTAATAAAACTAGGAAAATATCTTATCCAGATGTGCATTTAAGATAGCATTAACAAATATAATAAAACTACGACCATTTTTTTTTTCTCTATTTAAAATAAATAATTTTATTTTTATCTCACTAAAAGGACACACAATTTTTTTTATTCCCTTCTAAAAAATGTTAAAATTAAATCTTTATCATAAAATTTTATGGTTTAAACCTACTTAAAATAATCTCTACTATAAAAAAAATTCACTTGAAATAAAATTCTATCTTTTAAAAAAATTAATTTCTAAAAATAGCTAAAATAAAATTCTATTTTTAACTTCTAAAAAAGGTATCTAAAGGAAATTTTATTTTCTAAAAAAATAATTTAAATAATTTTTACAACAAAGATGTTAAATTTTAATTTCTAAAAATAACCAAAATAATTTTAATAACAAAGATTTTAATTTCTAAAATATTTAAAATCATTTCTACAATAAAAACTTAATTTCTAAAAATATTCAAAATAACGTCTACAGTAAAATTTTAAATTCTAAAAATATTTAAAATAATTTCTCTAAAAAGTTTTAATTCAAAAAAAAAAATCATAATTCCCGATGACTAAAAATTCACAAGCGTTATTAAATGATATCTACATGTGAAATAAAAATGAGGGAATCATCTAAAACAAATTCTTATTGCAAGATAATCCGATAAATTCTCATTTTTCTCTTCTTCTTTTCTGAAATAATTAAATTTCCTTATTGATTACGAAAATAAGTTAATAAAGACATGAGACTATGCAATCTTTATCATTAAGATAAAATCAATTTTGTTGTAAAACCGATTGTTATTAAGGTTGTTAGGATAGAATTTATATCGCTATTATTATTACGAAATATTAGATTTAATTTATAATTTTAAGATTATTCCTAAATAAATGAAATAAAATCACATGTACATGCCGGTATGTGTGTGGGTGCGCACACACACAGGTCTGCATTAGGGCGTGTCCTATTCGCTTTTCCGAAGGGAATGGGACCAGAGTCGGGAAAACTGCATCCTCATTGGATGGAAGTTCTCCCAGAACATATACAATCTGGGTATGACTACTAAACTATATAAAGACACGTTTTTCCAAAAACGGCCTACTAAAAACTTTGAGGGTCCACTAAACGGATCGACGTCTAATAAATTTTTCAAGTCCTTAGTGAACGGTTCAGTTGCTATTGAAATTTTCGAAGCTCTAGTGAATAGCTCAATTGCTACTAATATTTTCGAGTTTGACTACTAATAATTTTTTTTTTAAGCTTAACGAGTGATTCAATTCATATTAAATTCAAGTTTTGTTTAAACGTGGTTATATTGTTCTTTTTAAATTTTACAAAAACGTGGTCATTCCGTTTGTATATTTTCAAAAGTTTAATAAGTAATCAGTGTGAATAAAAGGTACTGTACTAGTTGTAAGCCGTTTATTGTTCAATTCGGTTAATTTAATTTTGCCTTTATGTACTTTGAATTTCATCAATTTGTGTTGAATATATCTTATAACCGAAAATTCTAATCGTATTAATTAACATAACATTTCCAGACAAAATTAAAATTAAGATCCCGGTCTATAGGCCGAAAGGCTTGGGCCAAATATAAATTAATTAATTAAGTCCAAAATTGGACGTAACAAACTGAAAAACCGATTTTGGGTAATTAAAATTTCATTAAATTTTTTTATGCTTAAATTTTTTCTGAATAAAAGGAAGTACAAGCTGTGATTAAAAAAAAATAGATCAATCGATAAATTATTTACCAAGTTAGAGCTACTTGCTTAAACGTGTTGGCGTTCAACGCTTCGATTTTGCATTAAAAAATTCTTATGACGTAAATTATTGGTCCTAGAGAAATCCTGCTTTGCTTATTTTATTTGTTAATCTTTACTCTAAATGTTGTTTCCAGTATATTTCAAGCAATTTTTATTCGTTAACGAGATAGATTAATCTAAAGCTACTTGCAAAACATCACGGAGAGGAAAGAATATAACTTATTCCTATGTAGAATGGTAACCATTACCATGTTACATAGTAGCCGAAATTTTTATGAAAACCCTGTGTAAATTTGATAATAAAAATCTTAGAAATTGTGATAAAAATATGAACAATCACTCATTCGATGCGGAATTAAATTCTGAAAATAATGTTGTTGCTTTTTTCATTTTTTTGATGAAAATTTCAATTTGTTATTAACAAAAAATATATCCAAAATAACAAATCTTAGCTTTTTGTTAATAACTCAATAACTACTAACTCAATAACTATTAGTGATATCAAAAATCGGAAAAAAGATCCTTAAAGAGGAAGAAATTTCTGAAAAAAAATCTCGACTCCGGGAACTCTAACTTGAAAAACAATAATTTTTATTCACTGTTGAAAATAGGGTTCCACGCAACTGCCGTCGTATTTTAGCATCGGCGCGGCCGTGTGACAAAAGTCGCGCGGAACTCTATTTTCAACATTTAATAAAAATTATTATTTTTCAAGCTAGTGTTCCGGAAGTCGAGACTTTTTTTCAGAAGTTTTCTCCTCTTTAAGGATCTTTTTTCTAATTTTTGATATCACCAATAGTTATTGAGTTATTCACGAAAAACTAAGATTTGTTATTTTGGTTATGTTTTTTGTTAATAACATATTGGAATTTTCATCAAAAAAATAAAAAAACAACAACATTACTTTCAGAATTTAATTCCGAATCGAACGAGTGATTGTTCATATTTTTATCAGAATTTCTAAGATTTTTATTAGCAAATTTATACAGGGTTCTCACAAAAATTTTCCAAATCGGACCATGCATACTCGATGGTTTAAGACATCAAGTCTAAACAAAACCCATAACTTTTTTCTACTGTCTGGACTGCTGGGTATTATATAGAATGTATTCTTTTTGACCCACTAGATGAAAGATCGCAAATATGATATCCGTTTTATATCTGTTAGTCCCAGTGTTCATCTATGTACACTTAACATAATCTATATAGCAGGAAAATATTATATAGATAGCTTATGACTTCAAGTGTAAATGGGCCGAATTTCCTCCTTGTTCAGAATTTTTTTTTTTTAATTTCATAAACAATATTAGCGTTTGAGTTATTTACGAAAAACTGAAAAATTTTTTCTTTTTTTTCAACTTGTCTCGTAAATGACAATCGTAATTTTTTATGTGCTGATTAATCCTTGAAAAACAATTTACTAAACGTCACTCCGAATCAAATAAGGTATTACCAATAATTTTAGAAGCTTTATATCTATTCAACACGTTTTAGAACTTTTTGACTAGACATATTTCTCATGTAAGGCGCATTTTACGCCAAATTGACCACTTTTTACCCTGACCCCTTTCGATTTGGCTGAAAATTTTTCAACCTTTTCTACCCTATAAAAAATGCTTTTCATAATTTTTCAAATGACCATTACTTTCTCAAAATTTAACTTAGTATAGGGACGTTTATTTTTTCAAAATTTTTGTTTTTAAATGTACATTTCAAAAAACAAATAAAAAAAATTTTTTTGAACCCATTTTAACCATTATTTTTTAGATTTTTGAAAAAAATCAAAAATTTCTCGATGGTAACCATTTTTTAATTTTTATTTTTTAACATATGAAACTTTAATATTTTCTGCAATTTCTCAAATTTTTTCGGAGTGGTGTTCTTTTGATATTTTTTTTTCCGATTGAAAAAAAAAATTTTTTTTTTAGCTTTTTTTTCTCATAACACCGTTTTGAAAATTTTTTTGTTCAAAGAAAACTTCGAAATATGAAAAAAAAACATAAAAACAAAAATTGGAGGTAGGGTAAATGCACCAATTATTGACCGATTAAGGTTTTCTTTTTCTGTACTAAGCTATAAAAAATCTATTAACCTACTAAAAACAATTTGTAATGGATTTTATTAAAGGTAAATACTTAATTAATAATAATTAATAACTATTTATAATAAAAATTAACAAAATTATATTAATTTTGTTATTTGAATCTTGAAATACTAAAATCACCAATTATTGACCGAAGAAACCCAATAAATGACCGACCGTTCTCCAATCAATTGACCGCTGAAATAATTATAAGTAATTTTGTAAACTACATGTATGTAATTAAATTTATGCAGTACTTTTGAAGTATTAACGACATCTTTAACAAAACTAAACATACAATATAATTTTAAATCGTACTTTTTTATAAAATAATATAAATAATAGCAATAATCAACATAAAGTCACATTTCTTTAGGTCACAAATAATCACAAATTCATTTTGATGACGATAATTCTTCTGATTCACTTGAAATTTTTTTATTCTTCTCCTTCTTTTTTTCAATTAAAGCTTTTTCACTAGCTTGTAACTCTTTTTTTTTTTTAATTGCTTAGCAATTTTTTCTTCTAATAATTCGTTCTTTGATATAACCGTTCACTAAAAAAATTAGAACAAAATAAAATTTAATAATCAAAAAAGATTTTAAGTATTATTTTAATTATAAATATACATTTTATAATGATTATTTTTATATTTACAAAATATTGAATGACTAAAGTACTTTAAACACTTGACAGATTTAATTTTGAGGTTAAGAAATTAGTATTATAAATATACGGTCATTAATTAGATTGTGATAAAATCAGAGGGTCTAATAAATGACCGAATGAATTTTTTACTGGGTAAAGAGCTTCTGACGGATCCAATAGTTGACCGGTCTTCTAATAATACTAAAACTTATAATTTAACTTTATTTTTTCAAAAAAGTTGGAATCTGATCTTTAATTAACATAATAAAACTAAAATATTTTATATTATGGCGATAAATATCACTAAATTAATGATGGAATGCACTCACTCTCCAATTGTACGCTAGCTATTTTTGACCGCTTTATGGCTAGTTGCGTTGTAAACAAACTCAGAATATTTTTTTAAAGCTATAATCACTGCGCAATTTTTTATTATGATGATTAAATGCCATATTTTTTTATTTTAATACTTTAAGAAAAAAAAACCCTTGTAAAATATTAATTAATTAACTTTTTTATACATCGGTCAACTAATTGGTGACCGGTCAACAACTGGTGCATTTATCCTAGTAATCATCGAAAAAATAAATGGTTTTTTTGAAAAATTAAAAAAAAAAAAAGAAAGCTTCAAACACTTTATTTGTATTTCTTTCAAAAACTAGATTGAAAAAAAAAAAAAAAAGTTGTTCTTCGGTCATTTCTCGAAACCATGAAGAAATAAATTTAGCGAATCAAAAAGTAGAAAATTTTGAAAAGGCGAAAATTCATCAAATGTGTTGTTTTAAACGCCTGTCCATTGTTAAAAAATGGACCAAAAAAGAACTTTTCTTTTACTTTCTTTATTTTTCAAATTAGTTGTGGAAAAAAAAAATATTCAAAAAATTTTTTCGTATTTTTTTTTTGGAAAGTACATCAAAAAACAAAAAAAAACGTTTTAATATGTAAAATTTCGAAAAAGTAACAGGCATTTGAAAAAAAAAATTTCCTTACTATACCGCCTACACTAGAAAACTTATCGTTTACATTTTTATTTACCTTCTTCAGAGGGCGCTAATATTCAACACTTAACAGTCGAAATTTATGTAAAATGAATCGTGAAAAAAGTAAGGGTGGGAGGAGTATTCGGCTCGGAGTCTTGGTCCCTATCACTCGTTTTGAGAGCGGCTGACGAATTTTCACTACCAATCACCTCGTTGACTGAGCGCCTCAAACGAATATCCTAAAAAGAGTATCTTAACAAGACTGCTGTTCGCTCTTACTTGGAGTAGGAGCATGCTAGTCAGACGGACAAATATCTCATGAGTGAGTATAGTATCTGTGCGTTCAGAACTGCTCGCTCGAGGAGTATAGCTTAAAACGAGTTAAACTCTTACTCCCTATCCCTGTTCAAAAGTAGTAATTGGTGCTATGGACAAAGAATGCCTGTATTGTCATGCTTTGAAATTCAAAAATGAACCAGCTGGGATGTGTTGCGCGTCAGGGAAGGTACAACTACCTGTAATTGAAACACGACCGGAACCATTGAACGGTTTGCTTATCGGCACAGATCCAGATTCTAACGTGTTCCTGAAGTCCATTCGAACATTTAACTCATGCTTTCAAATGATATCGTTCGGAGCAACAGAAATAGTTCAAAATACTAATGCAAATGGTCAACAATACAATTCTATATTTAAAATCAAAGGCCAAGTTTATCATAAAATAGGCTCATTGCTGCCAATGCCAAACGAACCATATACATTTTTACAAATCTACTTTATCGGCGGCGAGGACTCCGGAAGCGCAATAGCCAATTGGGTGGATGCACGTTGTGGCTACATTAACCTTGATTCATTCTTTGCTAGACGCATCGTCAGCGAGCTGGATGCTCTATTGAATGAGCATAATGAATTATTGAAAATATTCAAATCCCACATGCACAAATTAGAAAGCGATAATCACGGTATTGTTATTAATTTTGATCAAACACCAGCTGGAGAACACATTCGTAGATTCAATGCACCTGTTGCTGACGACGTTGCTGGAATCATGGTTGGCGATCGTATAGGTGCACGAGAAATTGTGATTCGTAGGAGAAATAATAATCTTCAGTTCATTGCTGATACACACCGTTCATATGACGCTCCCCACTCTCGCTAATCTTCTGGAAGGGACAAGACGGATATAGCATAAATATTAAACAACGAGATCCCGTATCGGGTACTTCATTTATTATGAATTTGATTATTACACTTTTAACAAAATAATTAAATTATTAAATGCAATTAACTTAAATTAATATTTATGAATATATTATTACAGGAGCCGAAACAAACAAGAACGTTAGCTCGAAGGATTATTATGCGTATAGATTGATGATTAGACGCGGGCTGGATAACGTCATTCTACGATTTCGAGAGCTTTGTCAACAATTCATGGTCGACATGTACGCGAAGATAGAACGACTACGATACTTACGATATAATCAACTCAAGCTACGTGTGGAAGAGTACATTCACTTGCGAGACGCTATTGTGAACAACGCCGACGCCGCCGAAATTGGTAACTCTGTCACTCTACCATCATCGTACGTAGGCAGTCCACGTCATATGCAAGAGTATATAAAGGAAGCTCTGACTTTCGTGCGCGAATATGGGCGACCGTGTTTATTTATCACGTTCACATGTAATCCAAAATGGCCAGAGATTACATCTTTGCTGTTGCCTGGCCAAAATGCAATACATCGTCATGACATTACAGCACGTGTGTTTAGACAAAAGCTGAAGTCATTAATAAATGTTATTAGTAAATCACATGGATTCGGTCCCACACGTTGCTGGCTGTATTCGGTTGAGTGGCAAAAGCGAGGATTACCTCATGCCCACATTTTGGTATGGTTAATCGATAAAATCCATCCTGAAGAAATAGATAATATAATTTCTGCAGAAATTCTCGATCCGTCTACTGATCAATTGCTGTTTGATATTGTTACAGCAAACATGATTCATGGCCCATGTGGTACTTTTAATCGTTCATCGCCTTGCATGTCAGATGGAAAATGTACAAAAAATTTCCTTTAAGATTTCACTAACGATACAATCACAAATGTCGACGGATATCCAATATATCGTCGAAGGAATCCAGATAATGGCGGACAATCATTTATTAAAAACATCAGCAACACAGACATTGATATTGACAATCGTTGGGTCGTGCCATATTCGCCCCTGCTGAGCAAAACATACAATGCTCATATTAATGTTGAGTTCTGCAGTTCTGTGAAGAGCATCAAATACATTTGCAAGTATGTCCATAAAGGCAGTGACATGGCGGTGTTTAGAGTGGAAAATACCAATGTGAATGCTCCTCCAGTAAATAAAAACGATGAAATAACGCTCTACCAAATAGGTCGGTACATCAGCTCCAATGAAGCTGATTGGCGTATCTTTGGTTTTCCAATTCATGAACGGGATCCAGCAGTTGTTCAGTTAGCCGTTCATCTTGAAAATGGTCAGCGTGTATATTTCACGAACGAGACAGCGATTGATCGTGCTATAAATCCACCAAAAACTACACTCTGCTGCAAAAAATGTGGACGTTGACATTTTAAATCTGAAGATACAACAGTTATTGCCAGGGGACTTGGTATCATATAAATCTATTGATGCAGTTTGCGATGACACTGAAGCTGTAAATTTTCCAACAGAGTTTTTGAACTCACTAGATTTGCCAAGCATGCCACCACATAACTTACAATTGAAGGTTGGATCTCCAATTATTTTGCTTCGTAATTTGAACCCGCCACGGCTATGCAACGGTACACGATTAGTCATTGAAAAATTAATGAAAAAAGTTATCCAAGGCACCATTTTAAATGGCAAGTTTCGAGGTGAAAATATATTGATACCACGAATACCTATTATACCCACAGATGTGCCAATTCAATTTAAGCGTATTCAATTTCCGATTCGATCGGCATTTGCAATGACTATTAATAAATCCCAAGGCCAAACAATGTCTGTTTGTGGCTTAGATTTGAGCACACCGTGTTTTTCACACGGACAATTATACGTTGCATGCTCTCGAGTGGGTAAACCATCAAGTTTGTTTGTATTAGCTAAAGACGGGCTAACAAAAAATATTGTTCACGCTGCAGTATTAAGAGGTTAATATTATGTAATTAATTAATTGTATAAATAATTATTACTTTTAATAAATTAAAACAATTAATGTTTGGTGTTTTGTTATTTTTAAACAATATTCCCTCATCGTTCACAGCGCTCCAGGCCTTTTTCACTCATATTCCACATCCTTATACACTTCCAATAAGTTAGTAATTTTTTTTTACACTAGAAATTATCTAGAAATTATTCACATGGCAAAACAACGTTTGCCGGGTTAGCTAGTATATATATATATATATATATATATATATATATATATATATATATATATATATATATATATATATATATATATATATATATATATATATATATATATATATAGTTAAACGTAAAGCTATGTACATAATTATATCTAATCAAATGTAAATTTATTTATTTTTTTTTTAGTAATAAATGCCAAGGAACAGGCCAAATGGCAAAGTATGGAATACAATAATTCTTGTGGAACTGTAAATTTACAAAATAATACAAATGATACATGAAATTAACATGTGTAGGAATATAAAAAACAAAAAACTATAAAGTGATATAAGAATGTGTTATGCTTAACAATATTATAAATTTAACAAGTATATTTGGTAATAATTTATGATTAAATTATAGTGAGATTTAAATAAGTCCATTTCTCATTTGGAATAAACGTTATCTAACATCTTGTAAATAACTAGCTAAATAAAATAACATATTATAACAATGCACATAAACTTAGAAATATTAATTAATCTAGAAGTCATTTGACAAAAAATAGTTAAACAAATTCTTTTTGAAGACTTCTAAAGAACTCGCATCTAAAACATCCGGCGGAAGTTTTTGCCATAACCGTATTGCTGTTATAACAAAAGAATGTTCTAATCAAGATGTTGTGAACTTAGGTATTAAAAAATTTACATTGTTATTTTTAATTGCAATTCTTTCTGAATGCTTAGAATCATCATCGATGTGTTTCATCCCCACATGGAAAAAAAATCCTATGAAAAATTACAATGGTAACATCGTAATCCAGGACTAGACTTTTAGTATGTTGATTTTTACGATGCTGCCGTCTACAGAATACAATTTTAATTATTGAAAATCACGATGTTATTTAGTGAATTTTTTTTCCGTAATAAGCAAGTGAATATGGACGCATACTATATATTTTAATAAAAGAGAGACAGAGTCCAGTAGTTTGCGACACCACCACCGAAAGATGATAAACTACTGTAAGGAGGGTCTTATTATGTGACTGAACAGAAAATTTAGATATTCCCTTCGATAGTGTAAGGGGATAAACCTTGGACTTGTGGCGGAGAGGACACCGGGTTCGATTCCTCGGTGATACGAGATTATTTTTTCGGTGACCTAAACTTCTTTTTAATTTGAGTGATAGAAATTTACGATGTTACATCGTATAAATTATGATGTTTGAGTTCTGGTCCAGCAGTACAATGTCCTATACTAAAAATTACGATGTTTTCATCGTAATTTTTCGTAAAATTTTTTTTTCCATGCACTTGCATTCGCAGATGTCTCTGATAGCAAATACGCGCGCTAATTTAACCTTTAACAATTATGCAATAATTTCATAAATATTCATTTTTTATAAATAATACTGTTAAAAGATAAGTAAAGAATTCCAAATGATAAATATTAAATATTAAATATTAGAAATAGAAAATTATAAGAAAATGTGAAACTCAGCCAACACCTGAGTAAACAAAATATTTTTAAGTTTACATTAACATTTTCTCACGAAGAATATTAATGAAAAATCTAGACTGATAAAAATTATTCATGGTAAGACAACTAGCGTTGATTACATAGGGTATATTCAAGAACATTCAAAGAATGTTCTAAATAAATAAATGATAACGAACGCCTGCGTGTCTTAGACTCTGGAGTTGAGTCAGCGTTCGTCATCCGAGTAGGCCTTGGAAATGCCACGCGCATCAACTCAAGACAACAGGATATTCGAGGTGCACGGGTAGTTCAAGGCTCTCTTCTTCTAAGACTCTTCTTGATCTTAAAGTTACGAACTTAAGACTCTTCTTAATTAACTCTTGTCGTGAGACTATTAAATAAAATAACAATAAATACCATTACGTACTTCACGGCAGTTGTCATACCAGTTATATTGCAACTGTATTTTAAATAGTTGAATAAATAAAATTGTTAATTAAATTCACCGAAGTTAGTTATTTCAGAATTAATTCGAGAACCTCTACTTACGACTCTGGAGGTCGTATCATCTTAATCTCCAGCTCTAGTTGTTCTACTGATTACCTACAAATCCGTGAGGTTACCGGGACGTAACAGATGAACATTTTTCTTGAATAAATGGACTTACCAATGGTTAACAATTTATAAAAGCAAGTTACCAAGGAGTACAATTTTCTAGATTTGACTGACAACCAACATAATTGTTGTCTATAAGGCGTTATATGTTCATCTCGTTTTAAATTGTAAATAAATCTTATTGCGCTATTTAAGGCACGCTGTAATTTTAAATAATTCTTAACATTTGAATCAATAAAAACAACAAAACAATAATATATTAATGGTATAATAGTAGCCATAACCAATAATTTCCTTATTTCCATAGTAAATATATTTTTTTCGAATTTTTAAACAATATAAAGCAGAATTAATCTTTTTAATAGTATAAGAGATATGATTTTCCCAAGAGAGATCATTGTTTATATGGGGCACGCCACGCCAAATCGGACGGTTTCAAAAATTTGAATTTTAGATATTCTCAATTTTTTAGTACCCCCCAAAAGAGGCCTCCTGATAAATTTGGAGATTTTTTTGATCACTGGTTCAAAAAATATCGAACTTTCAAAATTTTTTTTTTCAAAATTTTCGTTTTTAAATGTCTTTTTCAGAAAAAAATATTAAAAAAATATTCAAATTACTTTTCATTAAGATTTTTTTGAAAATTTGCTATTTTGAACTTCTATCCTTCCTCCAACTTCTAAGCCCGGTCCGGTAAAGGTCTTTCATAATTACTATTTTTTATCGATTTTCAAAAATTATAAATTATCATCAGTACCGATTTTTTAAACTCTGTACTTCTTTATTACTTATAATAAATTGATTTTGATATCTTTTTTCCCCCAAATGAGAATTTTAAAGAAATAAAGAAAGACTAATTTTATTTACAAGTAACTACCCGAGAAAAAATATTTATATATAATTATATATAACAATATTTAAATATATATTTATTACATATAATTAATTATTGGGTTAATTTTATGGATAGAGTATTTAATATGGTCCTACGCAATTCTGTGTAACCAATTAAAATGCAAAAAAAATATCTAGATATAATTTCATGACTATAACACTAGCGGTCACCCATCCAACTATTAACCCTGCTCAATGCTGCTTAACTTTGGTGATCTCCGTGTGTCTTGAAGTTTCTGTCTGCTGTGCTGCTGTCTTAGATGATAATGATTCTATGATCTACATAATGTATCATATGAGTTTATCATAAATGGAATATAAAAATTGATTTTATAATATATTTACATAGTCATAATTCATAATTTATTTATTTTACCGAATTTCATTATAATATAAGACTTATTTAAATAATAAAATAAATAATTATTTTATTATTAGGTAGTAGCAGAGCAGACCAAAACATCTCATAGGAAATGTAACAAATTTTCTATTTTAGAATTATTTAAACGTAATTATAAACATTACTTTACACTTTTTGTGATTACCAAAAAAGATAATTGAAAGTTAAGATAACTTTTTAAATCCAATTAGTTAATATTAATTTTGAATGAAATTATTTTTCAAAAAAACATCTGACACCAAATCGACTCTAGCCCTAGGGCTAGAGCGTTCAAATTTTGTTTACTTGCTCTATTTTTTCTTTATTATTCAAATTTTCTAAAATATGAGCTCTACTGATGTTGTGCTGATCGAGATCTTTCATTTGAGTATACACATGCATTTTTGATATATGTCCTATATATTGTGACATGAGAAAATTTTCTAAAATTTGAAATTCCGAGTTTAACAATTATTAGGTTGGCTAAGCTGAGGAAAAGCAGAGATTCGACGCGCCTGTGTCGCCCCAAGCAGCCTCCCGATCAGAATGACAAGCTCGAGGTAAACTTAGTAAAAGAAAACGCGCCGAATTTAAATTAAAAATTCAAATAAAAAGAATACCGGAATGAGTGTGAACTATTGTTGAATGCATGAGTGAGTGAGACTAGACTATAGCGATCAGACGACCCGCGAATTTCTACGAGCCATCGACGATCAACGTGACATCTGGCCGCGAGGATAGAACGACGAGAAAATTTGAACGGACCAATGACGACGGAGAGCGATCAACAACAAGTATGCGAGGCGCCATCTGAACACGAGGCTGATCACTAATCAAAGTATCGACCAATCATCGATCGCAATGGAATACTGGACGCATCCCGGAATACAACGGCCGGCTAGAAGAAGCTGTGAGCTGATTGGATGCGAGTTTTTGAAACGAACCGAAAAGAAAAAGAGCATGGGTTGCCGAGGAGGCAGCCATATTAACAAGGAATTCTGATCTGGACGCCGTGACTGGCATCGTGCAGTTCTCTTTATGATTATTTTTGCTGTTTAATTTTTTTTTTTAAATTTGTCGCTGACGTGAGTACAATTGTGTACATTATTGTGAAATATTTCGCCGAATTGTTTTGGACACTACGACCCCGGACACGCCATCGCCAAGATATCGACGCTCTTCCGTCAGTTTTGCCGCCAACTTCGCCTACTTGGTCAGCATCGCCCGAGACGTCTACGGTAGCTGCAGGGTAAATCTGGTCGCTGTCTTTATTAGCCCCAGGGTGTCATCACCGCGAATTTCGTCGTGTTAAAATAATTTGTTTATAATTCGAGTTGCACGGAATTAAATAAATTCCGTGCGGTATTTTGAAGCTTAGTGACGACACTCTGCGGCACGGTACCATTGAGTCACGTGTTTGTGTGTGTGGAATTTTGGTCGGGATTATAAGTACTGTTTACCTACCTCGAGCTTCAAATACCCGACAAAGCGGCTTAGTAAATTGCTTTGTAAAATAAGTTGATGAATTCGAATACTTCGCATCATTTGTTTTTTTTTCTTGTCATTGTTGAACCATTTGACGATTTGAATTATTTTGGATAATTTTGAGATCTTTATTAGGTTTTTGCGATGACATTTTTTAAGATATAACTTCATCCTGATGTTATACTCATCGAGACCTTTGATTTGAGCACCCACATGCATTTTTATATATTTTTAACTTCCCGCTAAGAAAATCGAAGATTTTCAAAAATCGGGAAGTTATTGTTTTCACACCGTTTTGCAAAAATCGAGTTTTCATCAACTCTCGACGTTTGAAGGTCCTAGGAAGCTTCCCTGAATATCCCCGCGAGGTTGTCACGGTGTCTGTATGTATGTGTGTGTGTGTGTGTGTGTGTGTGTGTGTGTGTGTGTGTGTGTGTGTGTGTGTGTGTGTGAAAGTATGTGAACCGCTTATAACTTTTGAACGGCTTGACCGATTTCATCGTGGTTGGTGCCATTCGAAAGGGCTTGACCAAACTCAGATTTTGAAAGCTATTTGGACCGATTCAGATTAATAGATTTTGAGAAATCTTTAAAAGACTGAAAAAAAAATTTTTTTCAAATGTGGTTTTTTTGGAATAACTTTCAAACGGCTTGATGATTCAATTCCAAAAACTAATCAGCTCTTAACCTTAAAAAACCACGTCGATCGCCACCAGTCCGGTCAAAATCGGTTGATTCTTTCGAGAGATATCGTGAACGAAAGAAAACCGAAAAAAGTGTTTTTTCGGAATAACTCCGAAATTCCTAGTGCGATCAATTCAAAATTTAAGATTCTTTGTGAGGCTTAAAAAACTGCGTCGAATGCTGCCAACTGCGTGAAAATCGGTTTATTCATTCAAAAGTTATTGCGGTTTAAAAATTCAAAAAATAGTGTCTTATCAAATCTCCATCAGACTTTTGAGCTCGAAGAGCTCAAAAGCATAGGAAAGCAATCTCTTTGAACTCGGAGAGCTCAAAATAACCCATAAATTGTATTTTTAAGCTCGAAGAGCTCAAAAACGTCATTGGTGCAATTTTAAGCGCCTAAGTATGGAATTAGCGGGAAGTTGCAGGGATGGCCTTCAGGGTCAACCGTTTTCCTAATTTTTTATATATACATATATAAATATATGAATAATTGATGTGGGTACTCAAATGAAAGGTCTTGATGAGTGTAACATTGAAGTGAGCTTATATCCTTAAAAATGTCAATAATTCACAAGATACAAGGTAGTTTCTTAATTATGTTAAATCGCACTGTATTTTCTTAACTATTGAAGTTTTTAAAGATATAAGCTCATTTCGATTTACACTCATCGAGACCTTTCATTTGAGTAACCACATCAATTTTTCATATTTTTATATATATTATATATATTGTGACATGGGAAAAATTCCCCATGTCAAAAGACTAGTTTGGCTATTTGTTTTATTTTAATTTTCTATATCATTATTAATTATTTTGGCTCAGCTGAAAGAATGCGGAGATTCAACGCGACTGTGTCGCCCCAAGCGGCCTCCTGATCAGAGTGTGAAGCTTGAGGTAAGGCTTATACCCGAAACCGCGCTGAATTTGAAAAGTACGCATGAATGAGTGTGATTATTGTAGAGAGTATGTGAGAGTGAGAGCGAAATTGAGGGAGTATTCTACTGTAGAATTTTGAAAAAATCGAAAAAATTTTTTTTTTCATATTTTCAAAGTTTAGATATTCAAAAATATGTCATTAAAAAGATTTTTCAAAATTCCTATTATTTCATGAGTTATAGCCGTTTCAGTGACGTGGCATCGGTTCCGGTCCGACCGCTACAAGTTAACAAAAGACGGTAGGCGTTCCCGAGTCCCTACTTATGTCCTTTATCCTACTTTCAAGGACATTCTTGATATTAACCCCTACAATGATAACCCGGTAGTAGAAAAAAAGGAGTGTGTTGGGCATGTTAAAAAACGCATGGGTTCACGGTTACGTAAAGCAAAAAAAGATAATAAAGGTATTGGTGACAAAGGCGCTGGTAAACTCACTGATAAGCTTATCAATGAATTGTCTTTATATTATGGTTTGGCAATTCGTCGAAACCCAGATTCTGTTGAAGACATGAAGAGAGATGTGTGGGCAATCTACTTTCATAAAATTTCAACTAACGAAAATCCTCAGCACATGAATTGTTCATCTAGTTGGTGCAAGTATCAGAAGGCAATAGAAGACGGCACTATTGACGAATTTGACCACAAAAATCCTCCTCTGAATGACAAATTTTTAGAAGTAATAAAACCAATTTATGAAAGTTTATCAGCTGATTCTTTATTGGAACGATGTTTGGGTTCTGAAACCCAAAATAATAACGAATCTTTGAATTCGTTAATTTGGACGTTTGCTCCGAAGGACATTCACGCTGGACCGAAGACAATTGAAATTGCCACTTTCTTCGCAGTTAGTATTTTTAATGAAGGTTTTATACCTATATTAAAAATCTTAAATGTTATGGGAATCATGATTGGCCCAGAAGCTAATGCTTTTGCAGCAAGACGGAACGAAGCGCGTATCGAAGCGCTCGGAACTCCGGACTTCAGAGGCGTCAAAGGAGGGTAGAACTGCACGTCTTCACAAGAGAACATCGGAGAATGAGCATTTTGAAGTAGAGGAAAGATTCTTATATGGAGCAGGAATTGCCGATTAAAAATATGTAAGTATTCTGTACCATTCAAGTAAAATTGTCGAAAACTTGTCTCAAAACTTTGAACGCGTTTTTCTCGGAACTACTTTTTTCGAGCTGGCGGTAAGGATATCTCGAGTTCTAATGAACTGATTTACTACAAATTTGAAGAGGATGTTCTCTATACGTCGCTTCATCTCGTGAACCCTGCCTAAAACTATAACTTCTCATTTAGTATTTTTAAAAAATTCGGAATTGTTAAAAAAATATGAAAAAAAAAATTTTTTTTTCAAACTGCTGCCATTTAAAAAAAAAATTTTTTTTTTAACTTATCCAAAGGTTATACGATAGCGGCATCTATAATAATTAAGAATCAGTCTGTTTTTTATGTTTCAGATCACCAGGAGGGTTGGAATAATGCACGCCAGGACACCCTCTTTTTTTTTGACCCCCCACTTTGACTGCTCATAACTTTGTCAATTTCAATTTTTTTTTTTTAATAATTTTTTTATGTAATAATAAAACATCAATAAACAAATGATAAAAAATTGATTGTGAAAATATTTTTTGTTTCCTTCGTACAGCGCTTCTAAAACCGGGCGAAATTCATGCCTCTACAGTAGAATACTCCCTTAAGTTTAAGCGATCAGACGAACCCGCGAATTTACACAGAGCCATCAACGACCAGCGTGACATCTGGAGGAGGACCACAGCGAGAGCGAAGCAAAATTTGAAACCGACGAATGACGACGGCGTTTGAGAAACTTAAGTCGAGCGAGGCACCATCTGGATGCCGAAAGCCGAACCGAGTGACATATCGACCAATCATCGATCGCAACGGAGTACTGGACGCATCCCGTAATACAACGGCCGGCTAGAAGAAGCCGTGAGCTGATTGGACGCGAGTTTTTTGAGCTAACGGAAAACTAGAGAACACATGTTGCCGAGGAGGCAGCCATAATTGGATTCAGATCTGGACGCCGTGCCTGTTAGTCGCACCAATTCCGCTATAAGCATTAAAATATTTTACAACGCAATTAACCACCATTATTGAGTTAAATATTGTACATTGTTAAGATTTATTTTACGATTGTACCTTGTCGAAGCTATTGTTCACGACCACTGTGTAGATTATTGCCGAGTGACGATTACTTAGTATTATTACGTGCACGTGGGAGACGCCATCGCCGAGACATCGACGCTATTCCGCCTGCTATCCCACCAACTTCGTTGAGAGTCAGCTACCTGGACGAGTACCGACCCGAGGGGTTCACTGCTGCCGCAGGGTGAGTCTGATCGGTAATTTAGCCCCAGGGTATCCTCACCGCGATATCGCGATCAATTTTAGTAAATTTCACCAGTTGGATTTTTGGTGTAATTTTTTTTTATTAATATTTTTTTTTTACGAAAGTAATTATTGAATTTCTTTCGGATTATCGAGACGTGTGTGACGACACTCAGAGGCACGGTACTATCGGGGTGTATTTGTGTGTGTGTTCGTAAAATTAAAACGTAGATTCCAAGTCGAGCGTTCGCTTCTTATTATGAATTTTTTTTGTTATTTTTTTTTGTTCGAGACGCTATCATTGAACCAACTATGTGACATTATTATTACTATTGTTAATGGTCGTATTGGTTGGAACATTGATATATGCCGACAATCGAACATGGTTTTTTTTTTGTTGTTGTTATTAAACGTTACGCTCGAGAAATTTGGAGCTGTGTATGACAGCTAGCCCGACCGACGCGCCATCTCCAAGCGCAGGCCCAAACTTATCTCGAGCTTCAACTACCCGCAAGCTTAGTCGATTTACCGACCGTAATTAGTTATCCACCCCGAGCCCGCCAAATTGTTGAATTTTTGAATTATTATTTTGCGAATCATCGTCGAATTAAAGTTACATTGTGTTTAATTTGCTATGACAAATTAATTGGGGAATCTGCGAGCCACCGATGGGCCGAATTTAATTTTTTTTTATTTATTTGTTTAATTATTAATTAATTTTGAAAAAATTAATTGTTTATTCCATTGTATTATTAATTATACACTAATTGGGGAATTTGCGAGCCACCGAGGGACCGAATTTAATTTTTTTTATTTGTTTAATTATTAATTAATTTTGGAAAAATTAATTGTTTATTCCATTGTATAATTAATTATAAATTAATTTGGGAATTTGCGAGCCATTGACGGACCGACTTTAAGCTTTTATTGAATTATTAATTAGTTTGAGACAAATTAATTGTTTATTTCATCGTATAAGTAATTATTAGTTAATTTGAGATGAATTAATTATTTAGAGTACTGTATTATGAAGTATAATTGCTCTTGAGCATTTGCGATCCACCGACGCACCGAATTGAGTTTTATTATTGTGTTTTTATTATTAATTAATTTGAGCAAAAATTAATTGTTTATTTCATCGTATAAGTAATAAATTAATTCGGGATTTTTACGAGCCGTTGACAGACTGAATATAATTTTTGGTTATAATTAAGTAATTTGAAGATCGATTAATTGCTAACGTCATCGTAGTATTAATTATAAGTCATTTAAATTATTATCTGCGAGCCACCGACGTATCAATATTATTATTGTTTCTTTCAGTTATTATTGTAATTTTTGGAAAATTATTAATAATTCTCGGCAACTGTTAAAATAAATTGTTGACTGGACATTCGGCGATTACTGTTTTTTTTTTGTTTTCTTTTCCCGAGCTTACTTAGATTTAAGCATTTTACGTTTCGCCGTTCATTCGAATTTTAAATCTCTTCGTCATCGACCCGCCGCCCGACGACAAACGACAACGACTTTGAATCGTGGAACGGTAAGTTCCTGGCGCCCAACTACCTTCGAAACCCAGGTAAGCCAATTTAGGTGGTGTTCTCCGGCCCTGTCGACGCCAGTGCCGGTGAAAAGACCATTATGATATGTATATTATACATATATGTAGCGGCTAGGATGGAAACCATCTACGAATTGTATGCGTTTTTTTTTGTTCGACTGTGTAGTTAGAGAGTAAGAAGAAGGGGGAAAGGTAGAAAAGGTATTTGTGTGGGTAAGGCATTTCGTGTAGACAGTGACACACACATATATATATAGTGTGTTATATATATATATATATATATATATATATATATATATATATATATATTTATATATATATATATATATATATATATCTATATATATATAAGCGAAATACCACTCACTCATCACGAGATCTCCGAAACTATTCGCCCGATTGACTTGAAATTTAGCATAGTTACTCCATTCGTGATGTAGACGCTCACTAAGAACGGATTTTACGCAATTCCTAGCCAAAATGAATTTTTCGTCTACCATCACATATGCCCTCCCCTCCCCCCCCCCTCATTCTTCTCCTACCCTCCCGTGCCCTTTCATCTTTCCCCTTCCCTATATCTCTCTCTTTTTGGGAGCGAAATATCATTTTGACCCTCTAATCTAAGAAACCATCAGTGGCACCCGTAAATTATCGAACTCAACCCCCCTACAACCACCCACGCTAATCAACCTTTGCCATGGTTACCATTGTCATGGTTATCGTTGCCATGGTTATAGTTGCTATGGTTACCGTTGCCGTGGTTACCGTTGCCATGGTTACCGTTACCATGGTTGCCGTTACCATGGTTACCGTTATCATGGTTACCGTTGCTATAATAACTGTCAAAATGATTGATTTTAAATTTTATCGATTGACTGTTGGGACAGTAGGAATTCATAATCATACGTTTTTTAAGAAAGAATAGCTAAATCATTAATAACTGAAATAACTTATATGTATTGGAATAATCATGAAGGATGAACTCGATTATATCATAACACAGATAAATTAAACATAAATATTATCAAGTTGATATTGTTAAATGATTATACTGATTTTAATGATTAAAATTAAAATGGTAAATTGTGTCTGATGCGTCTTCTCTAAAATTTTACAACGATATCGTTAAATTATTATAAAAAACGGTCGATTTAAGATAATTTCTAATAAAATGAGTAATGATAAATATATTTTTAAATACCACTTAATTTGTTATGAATTTATTAATAACTAGCTGATACCCGCCCGCTTCGATAGGAATACAATAAATTTTTATGGTGTAACCTAGATGAAAAATATAAACAAAATGGTTAATTTCAAAAAGATAATGAATATAAATTTTGAATTAGAGAAAAGTGATTGTTTGTGATGACCGGTGTTAGCGAGTATTAAATATATGAGAAAAGTATTTTATTATTAACATTTTTTTTAAAATTAAAAATTATTGACATTTTTTAAAAAATTAAATAATACTATGAAGAGGAAAAGAATAGGAGTTATGGATAATTATTACGTGAATCGTTCCAACATTCACGTAACAGAATAATTGGAGGAGGAAGAGATTGAGAAAGAAATAGGAAGGACCTTCTTAATAAGAGTTTACAGAATATGCGAGAAAAAATTCAGATAGCTCGGACAGGGATTCGAACCCAGAACCTTCCGGTGACATGTCGGTTACTTCTACCATTTGACCTATCCGGTCTAGACTAAATGTTTAGGATAACATTATTATAATGGGAACGCATCTCACTACACAGTACGTCATGGGTGATGCGGAAATCTGTCTAATGACAGATTTACTGACTAACTGACCCATTGATTGATTGATTATTAATAATAAAATACTTTTCTCATATATTTAATACTCGCTAACACCGGTTATCATAAACAATCACTTTTCTCTAATTCAAAATTTATATTAATTATCTTTTTGAAATTAATCATTTTGTTTATATTTTTCATATAGGTTACAACATAAAATTTTATTGTATGCCCAGCGAAGCGGGTGGGTATCAGCTAGTATATATATATATGAAAAATTAATGTGGGTACTCAAATGAAAAGTCTCGATGAGTGTAACTCCAAGATGAGCTTATATCGTAGAAAACATCATCAGCAGACAAAATAGGACGTCATTTCTTAATTATTGAAACTTTTTCAAATAGCAATATCAAATAGCAAATATCAAAGATATAAGCTCATCCCGATGTTACACTCATCAAGAGCTTTCATTTGAGTATCCACATGCATTTTTGATATATTTTTCACATATATATATATATATCTAATATATAAAATTCTCGTATCACAATGTTCGTCCCCATACTCCTCCGAAACGGCTTGACCGATTCTCATAAAATTTTCTATGCATATTCAGTAAGCCTGAGAATCGGCTACTATCTATTTATCTAACCTCTAAGTGATAAGGGGTGTTCACCCCAAACATTTTTTTTTATTTTTTTATTATGTGGCATCAAAAAATACATATAACTCTAAATTTGCACTTTTTTATCACCAAACCTTGCTTTTTAATAGTCATTTTCATAATTTTATCATTTTCTATCCCGCTCGATAACATCAATTATTATCACTTGGTAAGTTATCCCCTCCATGTGTCTACAGGTGTCACTTCTCACCCTGTAAACATCACGGAGTAGGGATGTTACCTCTACAGTTTTCGGCTATTATTAGTGTTTATGCTTCAAGCGTAGTAGTTAAACATTTTTACTATCTCAGTGTAACTCTCATATCAAATATATTCTCGAGTAATTTTATTATTTATTTATTAATAACTAATATTATCGAATATAATTAATTATTAATAACTAATAAAATTATTAATTTTGAGTGTAAATCACACGATCAGTTAATTAAGTGACTTACATAATCTCTAAAATACTCAACACGTGTCACGAGTTCCCGCAAACAACGGCTATTGAGTTTTACCCTGGCGGATTCGTGGTCACGGTAAAATGATCGTGAAACGACGGTGAATGAACTGTGAATTCACAGTGTCGACGAATGATCGTCGAATAACCCTCACTTGACTATCGAACGGCCGTCATTTGATAGTGAACGACGAGTATCATTGTGAAAGTTTTTCACTGTTACTTTATGATTTTTATTCTGTATAGTTATTATACTTCACTATTCGAAAAACCAAATTTTTACTTGCCTTGGCGGTTTCGGCGACACGGTGAAAGCACGGTCGAATGACGGTAGTTTCACGGTCGTTTCACCGTATAAAGTTCGTTCTTACCGAGCGATCTGTCAGTCAGCATCGGATACCGTTGTGAACGATATCTACTATAAATTTATTGAATATTTACGGTGCATACGCAAGTGAATCTACGACGTTATGACCGACACTGTACGCTCAATATACTGTCCAAATACGGTGATTTTACGCTACTATCACGGACAATAAAATAAAAAAAAATTTGCGGACAGTCTAGACCGAGACTCGAACCCGATTCATCTGGTCGCGCGCCCAAGACTCTACCAGCTAGGCTATCTAAAACACTGCACGAAACATTAGATTCAGTCACATCATAAGGTGTCAAAACCAAGTCATTTTTTTTTTTTATTGCACAGATAAAAATAGTTTAAATAAAGTTATATTTTTTCCATGACTTCAAAATAATAATCGTAATAAATGATTCAAATTTTTGATGACTACGAAATTCTTAATTTCGAAATTATGGTGAAATTATTAACTGTATAAAAAAACATCTGGAAAAGAAATTGCTAAAAATTGAATTGTTAAAAAAAAATATCTCATAATAATAAACAGAATTACAATAATTTAATATTTTTTTTAAAGTTTCATCCCGATTAGTTACTGAAAATTTCTCATTTACCTATCTTTTTATACACTTTGAGAATTTTTAATGTAATAAAAAAAAAAATATAATTAGCACTTTTTCATTGTTGACTAGTAAAAAATTCCTGACTTACCGACATTATACGCTCGTTTCACGGTCGTTTCACTCACAGACTACTGTGCATCTACCACCGAGTTACGGTTTTTTGACAATTTATATGTTTTCGAATGACTGTCAAATGACAGACGATCGATCGATGATCTACGATTTTTACGCAGGTAAAAAATCGGAGAAGTCAAGTAAAAATTTGGTTTTTCGAATAGTGAAGTATGATAACTATACAGAATAAAAATCATAAAGTAACAGTGAAAAACTTTCACAATGATACTCGTCGTTCACTGTCAAATGACGGCCGTTCGATAGTCAAGTGACGGTCATTCGACGATCATTTGTCGACACTGTGAATTTATGGTACATTCACCGTCGTTTCACAATCATTTTACCGTGACCACGAATCCGCCAGGGTGACTTCTCCGATTTTTTACCTAAGTAAAAATCGTAGATCATCGATCGATCGTCTGTCATTTGATAGTCATTCGAAAACATATAAATTGTCAAAAAACCGTAACTCGGTGGTAGATGCACAGTAGTTTGTAAGTAAAACGACCGTGAAACGAGCGTATAATGTCGGTAAGTCAGGAATTTTTTACTAGTCAACGATGAAAAAGTGCTGACAATATTTTATTTTTTTTTATTTCATTAAAAATACTCAAAGTATATAAAAAGATAGGTAAATGAGAAATTTTCAGTAAATAATCGGGATGAAAAATTTGAAAAAAATATTAAATTATTGTAATTTTGTTTATTTCAAAGTAAAATCATAAAAAATTAATCAGACTACAGGCAATCAACAGAGATCCATCTTTTCAATACTTTTCAGAAGAGTTTATGGCTTACAAGTGTTGAATTTTTTTCATAGTCTTAAATGAGAAACTATAATACTTTTTGATTATGAAAAATATAATAATCAATATTTTTTTTTTTTTTTTTTTAATCGGGAGATATTTTATTCAACAGTTAATTAATAAATTTTAATTTAATTTCAACTTAACTATAAAAATATTTTCTGCATGTCAAATAATTTCACCCTAATACCAAAATTTGAATCCATTATTAGAAATTTTTTTTTTCTTTTTTTTTAAAGACGAAAACTTTAATTACGAAATTACGGCAAAAATTGTTTCTTATCAAGAAAAATTATGATGAGATATTTTTTTTTAACAATTAAATTTTTAGCAATTTCTTTTCCAGATCTTTTTTTATACAGTTAATAATTTCACCGTAATTTCGAAATCAAGAATTTCGTAATCATCAAAAATTTGAATCATTTATTACCTTTATTATTTTGAAGTCATGGAAAAATATAACTTTATTTAAGCTATTTCTATCTGTACAATGAAAAAAATGACTTGGTTTTGACACCTTATCATGTCACTGAATCGAACGTTTCGTGCAGCGTCTCAGATAGCCTATCTGGAAAAGTTTCGGGCGCGCGACTAGATGAACCGCGTTCGAGTCCCAGACTGTCCGAAGTATTTTTTTTATTTTATTGTCCGTGACAGTAGCGTAAAATCACCGTATTTCGACAGTATATTGAGCGTACGGTGTCGGTCATAACATCGTAGATTCACTTGCGTATGTACCGTATATATTCAATAAATTAATAGTAAACATCGTTCACAACGGTATCCGATGCTGACTGACAGATCGCTTGGTAAGAACGAACTTTATACGATGAAACGACCGTGAAACAACTGTCAAGCGACCGTGCTTTCACCGTGCCGCCGAAACCGCCAGGGTAAGTATAAATTATTTATTACGTTTATTATAAAATCAAAAATTATTCTTTCTTATTTATAACGAAAATATTGCTGGGAATAGTGAAAATCGAATTCGGTGAAAGTTAGATTTTTATTACAATTGGAAAATTTTTTTTTGTGTTTACTTATAAAAGCTCTAACTTTGACAGAATTTTTTTTTTTCACTATTTCTAACAATATTTATTTTTGATATAATTAAGAAACATAAAATTTTTCGCTTTCATGAAACTATCTAATTTTTACATGTATATTTAATGTAATCAAAGATAAAATAAATGATTAATATAATAATTAAATAATTTAATCAGTTCTATTTATGTGTGTTTTGTATTGTACAGTGAACAATGCCAACAAAACGTAAAGGGGCCAATTTGAGCCGTGATACAAATAAATCTAGAAGCATTCGAAATAGAAGAGCCCAAAGAATCGAAGAACAAGTTCCGGAAGAAAATACTGGAGCGCGTGTGAGAATGACGCAATTGCGTTAAGAACAATCAGACGATACACGAGCTGAACGCAATGAAGTCATGAGATTAGAACAACGACAATCACACCGTTTTACTGTCAATAGACGCAGAGCGAATGACCAACAACGCCAACAGGCACATCGAGCATTTGTAGCTACATCATTTCTGCATCTAGCATTCCAGTATGAGCCTGATATTGTATATTATGCTCATTCAAAAGTAGTAATTGGTGCTATGGACAAAGAATTTCTGTATTGTCATGCTTTGAAATTCAAAAATGAACCAGTTGGGATGTGTTGCGCGTCAGGGAAGGTACAACTACCTGTAATTGAAACACGACCGGAACCATTGAACGGTTTGCTTATCGGCATAGATCCAGATTCTAACGTGTTCCTGAAGTCCATTCGAACATTTAACTCATGCTTTCAAATGACATCGTTCGGAGCAACAGAAATAGTTCCGAACTAAGTCGGTCGCATGGTGAGCCGCCGTATTAAAACATACGCGCTGTTGCCAAATGTAAACTAATAATATTTCCTTGTGAGACAAAAATATTTTTTCAATGTTTTATTATTAGATATAATTATATTTTTATATTTCATCATAAATTTAATTGAATAATAAAATTTTTATTCTGTTATTTTTATTTTTATCACACGTGACATTATTAAATTTAACATCTAGGACCAGATTATAAAATTATAATCAAATTTAATCTTTGATTTAAATCCATCACATGTAATAATTAATTCTTATTTTTTTTTTTTTTTTTTTAATTTATTTATTTAAGGTCGCCTTGTAACTACAAGGTAGTTTAACAATTATGAGAGAATTTCAGAACATAATATAAAGAATTAGGACAAACAATTGTAGTTTTATATTTCTTCAATTAACTTGGCTTCTTTGAGAAATATTAAAGTACGATAACATCCACTTGTCGAATTGAGGCAATCCTTGATGTTGTTCGGGAGCTGGGTCTTGTTTCTGAAGATGTCGAGGCCTTGGCATTCGGTCAATATATGTTTAACTGATAGTTCCATATTACAGAAATCGCACGCTTTTTTGGGTTCTTTACTAATTAGGTAGGAGTGTGTTACTTTGGTATGCCCAATGCGTAATCTTGACAGAACAACCTGGTCTCTTCTACAGAAAGAGTCCACTGGGTTAGGTTCTAGGAGATCTTTTCTGACTTCAGCTAACTTTGGCGAGTTATTTCTTGTCCATTGTTCCCAAATTTTTTTCCAGTGACATTTCATTAAGCTCTTTAAATGTTTGGTGGTTTCTTTAGCTGTGGTGGCCATCGAATTGCTAATTATGTCATTATTAATTGCCTCTTTTGCCACTCGGTCAGCCTCTTCATTCCCTAGTATCCCTTGATGTGCAGGTGTCCAGATCAGTTTGACTCTCCTGTTGTTGATGGTAAGAACGTTTATTTGTTTTTGAATATTGAGAATAATCGGATTAGTGTTCTCTGTATTTGACAGAGCTGATAAACAACTCATAGAGTCAGTGAATATCGCAATATGGCCCAATTCAGGGTTGTCAATAGCAATAGATAATGCTTTCGAGATTGCTGTGGCTTCACAAGTAAATATTGAATTGAAGTTTTGTAGCCTAAAACCCAACTTTGTATCAAGGTAGACGACTGCACAACTGGTTCTCTCTTCTTTAACAGAGCCATCTGTATAAAATGCGGTGTAGTTCTGATATTTTTCCAGAATAGCCTGAAAAAGGTTGCGATATGTTTGCTCAGTAGTAGTATTCCTTTGCATCTCTGCTAGTTCAAGATCGGTATATGTGGTGGGAATATTCCATGGTGGGGAAACAGATTGTCTTCTGGGGGCCATTTTGGGAACAGTGGTGTCAAGTTTATCTATTTCGATTTTGAATCTGACTCTAGGGGGTTTAAGTGGAATGTTCTTGAGTCTGTATTCAAGATCGGTGACTGGCTTCTTTTCTGTGTACCCAAATGCTGGATCTCCTTCTTGGGCTTGGGCTCTTATCATAAACTTTAATAAAATTTCTTTCCTCCTTAGATGCAGTGGCATTTCTTCTGATTCTGCGAGAATGCTATTTATCGGACTGGTTCTGTGTGCTCCAATACTAAGCCTTAGGGCTAGGTTATGAATACTATCCAGTTCCTTCAATCGGTGTCCTGCTGCGGTGTCATAGAGGCCAGCTCCATAGTCCATCTTGGATCTTATTATGGCACGGTATGCTAAAAGCATTGAGTGTTTGTCGGCCCCCCACTTTGTTGAGGACTTTGTTGTGTAATGGTCAGCATAGTTGCCTTCCAAGCAGTTCTTTCTCGGGAGAATTACTCGGGCGAATACTCTTCACCAAGTAATTCCAGAGGATGATACTCTACCTGGAGTCTGACCAAGGCTCAGGCAAGTATCATGAACCGACCGGATGAAAGTGCTTCTCCCCGTGCCAAAGCCTTCAGCTGAGGTACGGTAGGTGATCATAAGCCGTGTGGGTGGGGGCGAAGAGGACACTCTCCATTCGCTCTCGGGGTAGAGGTTTAGGCCCAGGGGTGACGGCTAGTCTCCTGGGGAAGCGGGGAATCAGCTTTTGAAGTTTAGTTCGCGATTTTGACGCTCACGGTGAGTGAGAGTATGTGTGAGAAGAGTGTTCTAATATATTGTTTATATTGTTTAATTTGTTTATATTGTTTATATCGTTTATTAACATGATCAGGCCAATAAAGAGGTTTTTCTTTTTTTCTTTGATTGATTTAAAATAAAGTGTTTTGTTTATTATTTTGTTATTGATAATGTAATCCCCGTTTATGACCCTGGACTCCGGCGAGCAAATTTCGAGCCGGGAACAAATAAATAAATTATTTATTTTTATAATTTTTGAAAAACGTGGACGTTACAGATGGCGCTCGAACAGGGACAGGATTAATTTTTGGTAACGGGCCACGTAGTGTAGTTAAAGATGACTTATCGTAAATTCATATTATTGTAAATCTTTTGGAACTTGGGGAACGAGAAAAAAAAAATCGTTCCAAAACGCGATTAGCCGGGATGTGAATGTGTTGTCGAAAAGAAGTCGTTCAACCGGATGAAGGATGAAACTAGAACCTTGAATCTCTGATGTAAACCAGTACCGAAATCTAAGTGTCCGCAGTGTTCTGAGCAATTCAAAGATGAGACCATGCCCTGGAGGTAGGAGTCACCGTCATCAAGAATTACCAGTCACTGAAATAGCCACGAAGTTGAAGAACTCGTTGAAATCAGAATTTGAGAAAGTCCTGTGTGCCACTATGTGGGCAGGCACCTGAAAAAGTCCTGTGTGCCACTATGTGGGCAGGCACCTGAAAAAGTCCTGTGTGCCACTATGTGGGCAGGCACCTGTAAAAGTCCTGTGTGCCACTACGTGGGCAGGCACCTGAAGTTGAATCCGAAGCCGAGTATGAGCAGAACTTGAACCACGATGCATCACCGTAGAATAACCGTGAGGAAGATCCATCCGAGGTCCCGATTGTGAACCAGACTCAGCGATGAGGACACCGAAAGAAGATCCGCGTAAAACCGAGTAAAGACCCCAAGTTTCAAAAGATACCATATTTAAATTCGAGAGTCTGTTTAGTTACATAGTTTACTAGTACCGAGCCTGTTTATTGACCTGAAAACGTGAAAAGAAAATTATTTTTTGTTTGTAAGCTGAATGACATGGCGTGCGAAAGCCATTTATAGCGTTTTTGTCGTTTTCACCACCATGGAGATGTCAAAGACCAACAAGATGTTTACTGAACTTCAGAAAGGGAGAAGAATGGACCAAAAGAAAAGTGGCAAACCAAGTTCACCACTTTTCTTTCCGAGGAAAGAGGGGTATGACCCAGATTTTACTTTTTGTATTTGAGTATTTTAGTTTATTTTTAGTTAATTACTTAAAAATTAATAGAAACAATTATTGTTATTAGTGCGGCGATTATTATTTAATTATTGTATTTATTTAGTTAATAATTTTATATTATTGTTACCGAAGGTATGATTAAATTAAGAAATTAAGCGTGTGAGAAATTATTACGAAGCCGAACGAATTAATTGTAAAAGAAATTAAAATACTGGGAAAATTATTCTAAGTTCCGAACAAGATTTAGTATGGGAAAGTGATGAATGGATATAAAATGAAAGAAATGACGATTATTATTTTGTAAGAAATAATTTAGGTAAGCGAAGATTTTATAAGTCCCGAGGACAATTTAGTATGGAAAAATCAACGAATGGATAGAAAATGAAGGAAATTGCGATTAAAATAATAAAGAATTGTGAATTTGACGAAACGAATGGATAGAGAATGAAGAAAATTACGATTAAAATAATAAAGACTTGAGTTTCGAAAATAAAAACTTAGAATTTGGCGAGACGAATGGATGGAAAATGAAGGAAATTACGATTAAAATAATAAATAATTATTTTTGAATGCTAGTACGAGAACACCGGATAGGTGTCTAAAACGACTCTTCCTTTTCGTTACAAGAGAGTTAGGCAAAAAATGATAAACGCCAAAATTTGGCTCGATAAAGCAAGCAGTTCTTTCTCGGGAGAATTACTCGGGCGAATACTCTTCACCAAGTAATTCCAGAGGATGATACTCTACCTGGAGTCTGACCAAGGCTCAGGTAAGTATCATGAACCGACCGGATGAAAGTGCTTCTCCCCGTGCCGAAGCCTTCAGCTGAGGTACGGTAGGTGATCATAAGCCGTGTAGGTGGGGGCGAAGAGGACACTCTCCATTCGCTCTCGGGGTAGAGGTTTAGGCCCAGGGGTGACGGCTAGTCTCCTGGGGAAGCGGGGAATCAGCTTTTGAAGTTTAGTTCGCGATTTTGACGCTCACGGTGAGTGAGAGTATGTGTGAGAAGAGTGTTCTAATATATTGTTTATATTGTTTAATTTGTTTATATTGTTTATATCGTTTATTAACATGATCAGACCAATAAAGAGGTTTTTCTTTTTTTCTTTGATTTATTTAAAATAAAGTGTTTTGTTTATTATTTTGTTATTGATAATGTAATCCCCGTTTATGACCCTGGACTCCGGCGAGCAAATTTCGAGCCGGGGACAAATAAATTATTTTTATTTATTATAATTTTTTTGGAAAACGTGGACGTTACAAGGACATTACTTTGAGTAGATTGATTCTGTTCCTACATACACTTATAAGTTTTTTTTAATGTACCTTCCAACTCAGCTTTTCGTCGAAATATAATCCTAGTAATTTGATATGATCAACCTGGTTTATTTTGTGGTCGCCCAATTGAAGTGTGATGCTTCTTTTCTTTCTTCCTCTGCCAAAGATTATGAATTCGGATTTGGTTTTTGAAAATTTAAACCCACATTCATCTGACCACCCCTGAAGGGAGTCCAGAGTTTTTTGAACTAATTCCCCTGTGTGTCTTAAATTCTTGCCACTACAGTATACTATAAGGTCATCTGCAAAGAGGTTTCCTTTAACAGGAGCTGGGATGAGGTCTAGCACATCATTAATGTCTATTAAGAATAAGATAACACTTAAAACAGCTCCTTGTGGAAGACCATTTTCAACTATCTTGCTGTCTGACAGAGTATGGTCTACTCTAACCTGGATCCTCCTGTTCGTTAGGAAGTTTTTAATAAAAGCTAACAAATTTCCTCTTATATTCTTTTTTTCCAGAATGCGCAGGAGTCTGAAGGCCCATGCCATTCCATACGCCTTCTCGATATCCAAGGATGTAGTTATGAGGGATTGGTTGTCTATGAATGAATCACATATTTGGGTGACAAAATTGGTTAAGTGGTCTTGAGTCGAGCGGAACTGTCGGAACCCATATTGCCACGAAGATATGAGGTTGTTAGCTTCTAAGTACCACCTTAATCTTTTGGAGACTATTTTTTCCATAAGTTTGCAAATGTTGCAGGTTAAAGCGATGGGTCGGTAGCTTTTACAGTCACTTGGAATCTTGTTTGGCTTCAAGATTGGCACTATTATGGCTTCTTTCCAATTTTTGGGAAGGAGCTGTCTTAGCCAAATCAAGTTGAACAAGTCAAGTAAGTAGCAAAGTCCACTGGTTGAAAGATTTTTTATAAGAATTTTTTATAAGAATGTTCGGAATCCCGTCAGGACCTGGACTGGAGTTACGCAGCTTTGCTAGTTCTCTCGTGAGTTCATGCATCGACAGTTCTTTGTTAAAAGGGAGACTGTTATCCTGGGTATCGAAGAGTGAGTTGGTTTCTTCTCTTTTTTTAAAGTCTAAAAACTTATCTTCATAATTTGAGGAGCTTGAATTTAATGCAAATGAGTCTGCTAACATATTTGCAGTTTCCTTTGGATGAGCGGTAAGTTTGCCATTATCTTTCTCCAAAACAATAGTGCTAAAAGCTTTTTTCTTGCCAGTGTTCAGACAATGTATTTTGTTCCAGACCTCTGTAGCTGGAGTTTGGTTGTTGATAGATGAAACAAATTCCCTCCAAGAGTTCCGCCGACTGTTTTTTAAAGTTCTTCTGACTATAGCTCTCTTTTTCTTGAACTCTATTTTTAATTCATCGCTCTGGTCGGTGTAAGCATATTTTTTGTATAAACGAAAAGCTTTCTTCTGGTCGAGGATTGCTTTTTTACACTCATCATTCCACCAATATACTTGTTTCTTTTTACCTGTGTTATTGGTTTTTGGAATCGCTAACTTTGCTGCTTCAAGGATAATAGATGAGAATTCTGCTGTTATGTCATCGACGGGGGTTTCGACTCTAGGATCAAGTTCTGGGAGCCTTTGAAGTAGTTCGTCTATTTTGGATTGGTAAAGATCCCAATCTGCTTTTTCAAATAGAAATTTTTCTGTGTGATCTGACGAAGTATAGTCATCTGGAGTTAGAAGCTTAATGATTATAGGGAAGTGGTCGCTATCGTGAGTATGTTCGAGTACAAACCATCTGACATCTGATGCTATAGATTTGTCAACTATTGTTAAGTCAATGCAGCTAGTTCGGCCGCTGCGTGCACAGAAATGAGTTGGCTGTCCTGTGTTGCTTAATATTAAGTTTTCATTGCTATCTAACCAGTTTGCTATTTGGATTCCTCTGGGATCTTGAAAGTCCGATCCCCAGAATTCATGGTGACAGTTAAAATCTCCAAGAAGAATAAAAGGTTTAGGTAACTGTTTGGCGATTCTTGATAATTCTTCTATCTCCAGTGCTTTACTGTTTGGTATGTAGATGTTACAGAGAGTGATATTGGCTGGATATTTTATTCTAACTGCTACTGCTTCTAAATCTGTTATAAGCTGGACTTCTTCTGGGATTGAATGGGACTTGACAAATATAGCAACGCCACCGCTCGCTCTATTTGCAACTATTCTGTTTTTATAGTATTTAATATAACTGTTTAAATTTGCACAGTGATCATTAATAAAACTAGTTTCTTGTAGACACAGGCACAAAGGGTTTTTTTGGTGGATGAGAAGTTTTAGTTGCTCTATTTTGTTGTAAAATCCGTTCAGATTCCACTGAATTATATCCATTTGAAGGTTTGTTTATACTAAGAGTGTTTTTAGCTTATTAACAAATCGTGTGCATTGGTTTTTGAGGGATCTGGTCATAAATGGTCGCATTGCCTCAGTCATGTGCATTATACTTTCAACATCTTCTGAGTAAAGCTTTACTGTATCTCTTATATCTGTTTTGCCCTTAGTGTTTTCTATTAGATGTCTCAGCTGATCGATAGTAAGGACGTAGTTACCTGGTGGGTCTTGATTATTTACATTTTCCTTAACATTATTCCATGCAGCATCGTAAGAATCTTCTTTCTTTGTTAATTTCCTTTTTTTGACTATATTTTTAGCTGACTCTTGATTGTAATTTAATTTGGTATTGGAATTTGACGCTTCTGAGGTGGTGGATTCGGTGTCGAATTCTGAATCTGTTTCAATGTCTTGGTCCTTTTCTTTGATATCCAACGAAGAAATGGTCGAACATGTTGGTGGGTGTGGTCTTTTTGGTAACTCTGGTTCGTTTAACTTAGGAAGGTTAAAGTGTTCTTGGTTTTCAGATATTATCTGAGTGGGCTGAATTATTGTATCTGGGGAAGAGGCTAGTACTTGAATGTTGTTCTGGGTTTGACTTGCTATTTGGACTTCCGAATCAGCCTGCAACTGGAGTGTTGCGCTGTTAGGAGTGACAGTTGGTGCTGTTTCTTCATTTTCAGGATTTAGCTGGCTGTTTTGATTATTTGTAGGGCAGTTTCTTGCCAAATGTCCATCTTCTTTGCACAAAAAGCATTTGAACGAGTCACAGGTAGGATAGATCCAGTAGTTGATGTCCTCATAATTGATTTGAAGCTTGTCGGGGAGTTTTTTCTCATCAGTCGGAGATACATAAACCTGTCTTCTAAAGCTTAAGATGTGAGTATACTTGGGGTTGGCAGTACCTGTTCGTAGATAGGTTATTGTAGATTGAGGCTCAATTCCAATGTTCTTAAGTTCTTGTTCAATAATGTAATGAGGAATAGTTGGGCATACGTTTGAGTGTACGATTCTCTTGTTTTTTACGATAAGGGATCTAATTGGCAATTGTTGGTTGTTTATAGTTAGTACGCTTTTTTTTTCCACTAGTTCCTCTGCTAATTGAGTGGTCTCTAGATAAATACAAATGCGGTTCTGAGAAATTCTAGAAATGAAACGAATGGCTGTAGGTTTAACGATAGTTGACATCGCGTCTAAGTACGCCTCAATAGTTACATTGTCTAGAGATTCAACGATTATTGCTTGGTCTCTTTTTGGGAAACTGTCTTTTGTTGTTATGTTGGCATAATTAACATTTCTTGAACTTGAGGGTCTTTGGGACTGTTGGGTCTGTTGTGAGCTCTTTGGTTTGTTGTTGTTGACGTTGAGGTTAGGATTCTCCATGGTTACTTTTTGGAGTACCTCACGGGTGAGGACTCGTTGGATTTGTTATTAACTTTTTTATCTCCTCACTCACTGTTTTGTTTTGAATACAATAATTAAATTGGATTGTATTAATTGATTGATTAATAACACGTAATACGTTTGTAAACGCTCAGAACATCCGATTGATACCTAATTCTTATTAAAAAAAAAATAATTAAAAAAATTGGAATTCATTGTTTTTTTTTTAATTTGTTTATCTGAAAATTTTTTTGTTTTTTTTTTTTTTTTTTTTTATTCAAATAATTAGTAATATATAAAGCCAGACTTGATGTATCCACAGATTCGGTAGAATCTAGCGCCAAGTTCCGTTCAAATCCGTTGTAAACGGAGCGCCAGACTGTCGAGTATGTTTACTGTAAGCAGAACGGTATTTCGAGGTTGCAAAATTTTGTTTAATTCTACGGTACTTCTTGTTCCTAATTTTTATATTATAACAGTAATTCATACTTTATTTTACTGATATCAATTAATTATATTCAATTATAACAATTAATCTACTTGAAATTATTAAATTTTATGAGCATAAACTATAGCAAGCTCAAAAATTTCGATCCTGACTTTTTTTCGATGTAAAAAGTGACATGCCACAGACTAAATAATTCGAAAATGCATGATAATCCTCCAATTGATGGGAAACTACAGTTAAAAAAATACATTTCACAGCTTGCATCTACACCTGCCAGGGTGCGCTGGAATTATTTTTACATAAACTGTAGCTTCAAGGGATAGTTTGCTATAAAAAAATACAGCCAACGCGAGATTTAAGTTGGTACCAATTTTAAATTTTTATTATAATTACAAAAAATACTAAAGTCCAAACAAAAACAGTTTCACTAAAAAAAAATCGTGCCAGTTCCAGACATACTCCATTAGTCTAACGGAGAGGCTGTTGATTCCAAACTCAAGTCTGAGTAAGTACCCCAGAGTATTCTGGGGTAGCAGAAAAATTTGTTTTAAGAAGCGATTCTGGGCTTTTTCAATTTCCTCCAAGTGATCGAGACCCCAAGCTTGGGCTGCATACAGGAGTGACGGAGAAATAATACTATCGAATAGTTTTATTTTGGTCTGCCATGCATCGGATTTGGATCTTGCTAGTAGGGAGTTTACAGTGCTTATGGCGGATTGAGCTTTAGTCACTGCATCATTTGCTGCTTGTTGGCTTTTTGCATTTCCACTGACGATGGAGCTGAGATATTTGTAGCTTGTTACTACTTTCAGCTGCTTAGATTTGTAAGAAAAGACGCATTTTTCATTATTATATATTCTTCCGGATCGTCTGCAGATCATTACTTCAGTTTTGCTGGTGTTGACGGAGAGGCAATTTAAGTCGAAATATTCTTCCAGAGCTTTTAAGATTTTTTTAGCTTTAATTAATGTACGTGCAAAAACAACAGTATCGTCGGCATATAGAAGAGCTCTGAGGTTTTTATTCTCAATATAAATGCCTTCAAAGCCTCTATCTTCCAGGAAGTCCGTGAGGTCAGAAATGTAAGCAGCAAAAAGTGATGGGCTGAGTTTTTCGCCCTGTAATACACCCTCGGTAACTTCAAACTCTCTGGTAAAGTCATCTTTGATTTTTATTTAAACAGCAGCTTTATTATATATATTACGTAGAAGTCTGAGAAATTTTCCGCTAACTCTAAGGCAGAATAGCTTCTTCCATAAAAGATAATGAGGTACAGAGTCGAAAGCTCTTCTAAACTCAAAGAAAATACAGTAGAAGACATTGCCATCAAGTCTTAGCTTCATTTGTATCACTAATAGCTCTACCGATCAATTTCAAAAACTAACTAGCTCTTAACATTAAAAAACCACGTCGATCGCTTCCAGTCCGGTCAAAATCGGTTGATTCATTCGTGAGTTATCATTGACGAAAGATAACCGGAAAAACTGTTTTTTCGGAATTACTCCGAAATTTTTTGTTCTATCAATTTAAACTTGATAATTATTTATGAAGCTTATGAAACTGCGTCAAATACCACCAACCGCGTGAAAATCGGTTCATTTATTCAAAAATTAATGCGGTTTGAAAATTAAAAAAATATTGTTTTATCAAACTCCTATCAAACTTTTGAGCTCAAAGAGCTCAAAAGCATACGAAGGCTATTTTTTTGAGCTCGGAGAGCTCAAAATAACACAAAAATTGTATTTATAAACTCGAAGATCTCAAAAACGTCATAAGTGCAATTCATCAAGTGTTTAAGTATATAATTGGCGGAAAGTTGCAGGGATGGCCTTCAGGATCAACCGTTTTCCTAATTTTTCTTTTGTAGTTTTTTTAAGATTTCTCAAAATCTACTAGTCCGAATCGGTTCAAATTATATACAAAATCTAAGTTCAGTCAAACCCTTTCGAATGGCACTAACCACGATTAAATCGGTCAAGCCGTTCAAAAGTTATGAGAGGTTTACATCCCCCCACACATACACACACACACACACACACACACACACACACACACACACACGTTCGGGGCTGAGGAGAAACTGCTACCGGACGCGTCTCCCCGAGCGGATGGGAGGATGCTCGCTGTCCTTGGATGACACGTAATCTCTTAGTTGATGAGGTCCACAAGGAGATCAAGTCGAAGTCGACGAACATCTGCAGTGCCCTGAGAAGGTTCAAGAAACTGGACAAAGAGTGGCAGGACATCCAACAGCAACACGGTAATGTCGTGATGAAGACGAGTGCGATAGCGGTTTCACCTACAAAAGCTGACACGTTTGTCGAAGAGATGGACACAGGTGGCGAGAGTGACGTCGAGTCAGTTGTCGAAGACGGAGAGGAAACTGGAACTGATATCAGGCCTGGGAAAAGGAAGGAGCGAAATTCCCCAGACTCAATGACCAGCCGTACTAAAAAGAAGAAGGACCTTAAACCAAGTCCTCCGAAAAACGCGGTAACACAGAACGGCGGAAAAAAGGAGGTGAATGAGTGGCAAAAAGTCCAGTCAGAAGCAACCACCGAAGGAGCCCAGATCAGAGCCTAAGTGAAAAAAACCGCGCAAACGGATCAGGCCGGACGCACTGATCATCCGCCCAGCAGAGACGGCAAAGTATGCTGAGATTCTGAAGAATGCTGAATGCAAAAACCCAGCGAAATGTATATTATACGCGGACCAAAGTGCGGAGAACGCGGCCCATCATGCCGGCGCATCCAGATGCCCAGTATTTAAAGAGGCACTCCAGAAGATAACAAACAAACAGACATGAAGATATTGCAGCTAAACCTAAACCATTGCGAAGCTGCACATGATCTGCTTATGCAAACAGCAAGAGAACTAGAGTTAGACTTAGTAATGATAGCAGAGCCATACAGACACCTGAATACCCAGCCTTGGAAATCTGATAGCACCGCCAAGGCTGTCATCTAGTCCTGTGGCAAGCATTCTTTCCAGAGTGTAGTTAACAATGATAATGCCGGCTTTGTAGCAGCAACAGTTAACGGCATCCGTTTCTACAGCTGTTATGCACCACCTAGCTTATCCATTGTTGAATTCACTGAATTCTTGGACAAACTGACCGAGGAAAGACGGAACCTATATCAACGAAAAAGGTCAACCACACTGAGCCCTGAAGAACTTAGAAGCGAAGAACGGCAACACAGCATCGCAAGATGGCAACAAGAGTGGAATGCTTCAGATAAGGGTCGGTGGACGTACCATCTCATACCTCGGGTTGATGTGTGGTTCAACCGGAGTCACGGTGAGATCAACTATTATTTAACGCAGATGTTATCAGGACACGGATGTTACCGGAAGTATCTCCACCGCTTTAAGCACGATAATACCCCAGAGTGCCCGTCCTGTCCAGGGGTCAATGAAGATGCGGAGCATGTCTTCTTTGTGTGTCCACGTTTCAACCAACAGCGCAATGAGTTAGAGAAGATTCTGAAGAAGAGAACCCAACCAGAGTCAATAGTAGAGGCAATGTTGTCGTCAGAAGCTAACTGGAACGCCACAAGCATTTTTGCTACAAAAGTGCTTACCGAGTTGCGATCCATTGAGAGGAAAAGAGCGAAAGACCGAATCTAGAAGGAAGAAATAACATCTTAGCCACCAGAAGGAAGAGCGGCAGCTTATTCCTCCCCCCGCGAAGAAATGCCTTACGGCGGTACCATGGTGGATCAGAGGATAGAAGAGAAAGGGGTTTGGGGTTTAGTGGGTAGGGGCGTCAGCGTCGAGTTTTAGTATGACACTGCGTCGAGTCGCCACATATCCAGGCCAACAGCTATGCCTAGAATCCGTAAAAAGGATTCCCCAAAAAAACACACATACACACACACACACACGCATACAGACATAGTGATAACCTCGCGGGAGTAGTCCGAAAAGCTTAATTAAGCTGAAGGAATTAATTCCTTGATCCTCAAAACGTCGAGATCTAATAAAAACTCGATTTTCGAAAAACGGGGTAAAACCAATAACTTCCTCATTTTTGAAAATCTTCGATGGTTTTTTGTTTATACTTAAAGCGCTGAATAAGCACTTAATTATTGTAATATAAATAATAAAATGTTCCACGTCAGTTGACTTTTTTATGATGTTTAAAGCTGTCAATGTGTCAGGTTAGCATTGTTGGGATTATACAAATATTTAAACTATTCAATTGTTGACATTTCTTCGTTCATACTTGTAGCACTGAATGAGCACTTAATTATTGTTAAATGAATAATGAGCTGTTCCACGCCAGTTGACTTTTTTATGGTGTTTAAAGCTGTCAATGTGTCAGGTCAGCATTGTTGGGATTATAAAAATATTTAAACAATTAAATTGTTGATATTTTTTCATTTATACTTGTAGCACTGAATGAGCACTTAATTATTGTTAAATGAATAATGAGCTGTTCCACGCCAGTTGACTTTTTTATGGTGTTTAAAGCTGTCAATGGGTCAGGTCAGCATTGTTGGGATTATAAAAATATTGAAACAATTAAATTGTTGATATTTTTTCATTTATACTTGTAGCACTGAATGAGCACTTAATTATTGTTAAATAAATAATGAGCTGTTCCACGTCAGTTGACTTTTTTATGATGTTTAAAGCTGTCAATGTGTCAGGTTAGCATTGTTGGGATTATAAAAATATTAAAACAATTAAATTGTTGACATTTTTCCGTTCATACTTGTAGCACTGAATGAGCACTTAATTATTGTTAAATGAATAATGAGCTGTTCCACGCCAGTTGACTTTTTTATGGTGTTTAAAGCTGTCAATGTGTCAGGTCAGCATTGTTGGGATTATAAAAATATTTGAACAATTAAATTGTTGATATTTTTTCATTTATACTTGTAGCACTGAATGAGCACTTAATTATTGTGAAATAAATAATGAGCTGTTCCACGTCAGTTGACTTTTTTATGATGTTTAAAGCTGTCAATGTGTCAGGTTAGCATTGTTGGTATTATCAGAATATTTAAACAATTCAATTATTGATGTTTTATTGTTCCTTTGTGTAGCACTTAATGAGCACTTAATTTTCTTTTTGTTTTTAAATCTCGTTAACCATGATAATTTATCTTATTCGATATTTTCATGTTCAGTTATTGTTTTTTCAGCATTGCTATTTACTAAAATAAAATAATATTTGTTCTAGATATCTCATCTACAGGTCATATTATTTCATTGTCGATCATGAACGCACTTATTGAGCACTAATTGCTAATATCATTGTTGACAATACTAGCATAGATCTACTATCATAATTGACCGTTACAATGATAGCTTTATCAAAAGCTACCATTTAATAGATTTTCTTTTTATTCTAAACAGCATTAAATTCGCGATTTCAGCACCAAAATTGCACTAAATGAGCACTAAATTTTGAGCAAAAAATTTTCAAATTCCGCCGATTTGACACTGTCAGCTTTTTGGACGTCATCTAATGAAATATTTTTTTTTCGCGCCAAATTATAAAAAACATCTACATTTTAACAATTAAACTTTAAACAATTAAATTTCAATTTGATGTTTTCAAATAATTATGAGGATACATAAATAATTGAAATCAATAAATTATGTAGTTGAATTTATTATAATAAATATTTAAAAAATTAATAACATTTAAAAAATATTGTATTCTAATATACATTTGGTAGTTATTAAATATTTTAAATTAAGAATTAAATATTAAGCACTTACAATAGCTTTGAGCAACTAAAAAATAATTATAAGCTATAATAATTATTTATTGATCAATATTCCAAATATTTGCATTTATCATTTTTTCCGATGGTTCAAAGTCGAGAATACTGTCATTTTTTAAAAGTAAATTTTTAGATGCTTTCAAAGATTTGAGTGTTTTAGAACTCGAGTAATTGCGATGGTCAGTTTTGATGATTTTTAAATTACCAAAATTTCTTTTCACTGAAACATTTGAAAAAGGTAAGACGAGTAAGAAATTAATAACAATTTTTAAATTTTTAAACTTTATTCCACCAACTGGTTCAGTGAGTTTAAAAATTTGTTGCCAATAAATCTCAGCCGTAGAATTAATATCAATATTATAGTCTTCTAAGTTTAATAGAGCATGCTCTTTCCACTCATTATCAAGTTGTTGCAAAGTCACATATTCATTTAGTACCGGAAATCTATCTAATACGAGGTCGAAACTTTTTATATTGATAGTTATAGCTACTTTTGGATCAAGTAAGTCTAAGAACTCATAAATTTTATCCTTAAAATCAAATTTTTGTTTAAGAACCGTTACAGCTTCAATATAGAAACTTAAAACTTTTTTCCTAAACTCGTCCACTTCCAATTTCAAAGTTGGTTTTTCAGTTAGTAATTGTTCTAAGCTTTTATTTGCTTCTGTTCCAACATAAACTTCATTAAGAGAAACATATTTATGAGGATCTTGATGATTTAACTTCATGATATCATTTCGTCGAATATGAGTAATATCGATATAATTACTATAAATATTTTTCATTAATTTTTCGACTTCTGGTTTGACTTTGAAACGGAATGTTAAGTTTCCCTTGGTCGCCCCTTTTACTCTTAAGGGCGCCACTGGATTTTTGGACTCAGTATCCAGAAACTGGACCAGAACATGGAGTATTAGGTCAGGGTCGTGAGAGATTGCTGAAAGGAACTAAGAATTAAACACAGAAATTCGTTTAACAAAATTATTTATTTATCTAATCCCTTTTACAATTGAAATAATGGCCAAAATAACAATATATAAAATTTCATAGATATGAAACCACACTCACACTCACTCTCATTCGGTATATTTCGCGCTGTCCAGCTAGACCCTCACGTGGCTGTAGTACCCGATGCCTACTGGACTCTCACGTTACTCTATCTACTTCGCGTCGTCCCCTGGACCTCTAACGCTACTCTAACTTAGTTCACGCGGTCTCACGGACTCTCACGCCACTGAGCTGGACCCGGACGTGACTACACACGTTGTCCACACAGTGCACGCTGTCCCCCAAACTTCACGCTACTCTAAGAGAACTACCCCGAAGCCAGAGGAGTATACCATGAAACCGAGATAGTCTCTTTACTCACACACAACCACACTATATTCCAATAACAATGTTACACAAATTATTTCCGACTAATACACAATTTCCAACATTGTTTCCTAACAAACAATTTCTTATTTACTAATTATCATTTCTTCTAAATATTAATTTACTGCCGTGTTCTTAATATTACGACAACGAATATTTAAAACAAGAGGTCTTCGTATCTTGAATTAATCCTAATTGTTATGTCCGAGAATTATTAAATAAATTTTAATCTTCATTTTAGTAAAATTAAATAAATCCAATAATTGAACAAACCTAAATCTTTTCTAAGTTATTTTTATTTAATCCAAAACATTTTATTTAATCCAGTATCATTTATTAAATCCAGTTATCAGCAGTGAATTTTAATAAGTTTTATCCTCATTGTAAATGTGAAATTATGACAAAAGATTATCCTATTATACTTTATTTTGTGTCTATTGAAACTTATTTTACTTGAGTTTATTTTATTTTAAATGAACTAAGACTTTTGTTTTGACCTTGAGTGTCCTATTTTAATGATTATTTCCTGACTCTAGATTTATTTAAATTAAGACAAATATTAAATAATGTGCCGAATAATTTATTAAAATAATGTTACTTCGGAATAAATTGTTCTCTTAAATAGTTTTAATTTAGCGGTTTACCCAATTCTGTTCCTATTGGCTTAAACCAAAGTATAGTCCAAAGATTCTCAATTAATAAATTTTACACATGGCGTAAAATCTGGAATTAAAAACCCGAACTAAATGCCTAGTGTTATTAACCCCGATAAGCCTACGTGTAAAATTAGTAATGACCAAGACGAATTATTTTCCCTAAACAAATTAATTAATAACCCGAAACATGTCCTGATATTATTAATTAATTGTTTTATAATTTTCTCTAGTATTAATATTAAATTTGATAGTAAATAAAGCTAACGATTGTGACTGAGCACGAAATGGCGGTGACCTTCAGCCGACGTGTTGCTTGGCTGATGCCGCTGCCCCGAGGAATAATTAAGACTCGTTATTTGTACCTGGAGTTCTTATAATTTTAATCTGCACTCCAACGGTGAGCTGCAACTCCTAGTCTTCGGGTACTGGCGTGAATTTTCCCTCGGTGAGGTATTCTCAACTTGGCGGCAAACTCTGGTCACCAACACTCGCTCTCTGGGTATCTATTACGCCTGTAACCGCAAATCAGCATTAGAAATTATCACAAGTTAAAGTTAATCTAACCAAACTGGCATTAGGCCTAGCAAGCATTAAATTAACAAAATATTATCGCTTCGTTCCACGTTGGACAAGCAGAATAAAAATAATTACCTTAGCTGGATGTTTTGGAAAAATTTGCGTCTCGTCCATTCGAGCTACTCAGTCACAATGATTCTTACCAAATTTAGTTCTACACTTATTGCTCCCTCTGCTCTCCCCACTACCACTACGCCGGCTTCTTCACCTTGGGGCCTTCCTTACTAACTCTAAACGAGCTTTAGATCACAGCGCACTGTGAGCAGTCGATAAATAACTGGGTACCGAAATAGGGGAATTTACCGAGTAACGATCACTCCGTTACAACTTTATGAAGTAAAGGCTTCTCAGATTGAAAAAGACGGTTAAAATCAGTGAATAGTTCTAACGCATAGCTCAAAAACTGTAAAATTACATAGGTGAAGCGATTATCCATTGTCTTTACCATGCTTAATAACATTGGAGGCGATTTATCGGTCAATTCACCTTGAAGATAAACGTGGATAGGAGTATATTGTTCCAGCACACGATCTACGCAACATTTAACCAACGATAACCATCTTGTTGTACTTGCTGACAAAATCTTGAGTATTTTAACTCCGAAATACTCTTGAAATTCTTTTAATCCTTTAATACGTTTATAACTACGGTAAAAATGAGCTGCTAAATTTCGCAATAATTCTTCTGCAGAATTAGATAACTTTAAACAAGCTTTTGACGCAACAAGATGAATCATATGGCAAGAGCATTTTGTAGTCACGATGTCCGGTAATTCTTTTTTTAGTAAAGCAAATACGGATAAATTATCTCCAGCCATGTTATTAGCAGTATCTGATGCAAACTCAACAAAATTTTTGAGGGGGATATTTTTATCAGTTATTACTTTAATGAGTAAAGAATATAAATCTTTAGCTGTCGCAGAATCAGTCTCAACCATATCAAAAAAATTTGTTTGTATTTTTGCTGTCTCATCATCATAATAAATTATTAAAAAAGCACATTGCTTAATATTATTAACATCAGTTGATTCATCCATAATAATAGAAAAAAAAAAGATCCAGGCTTCATCAACTTTTCATTCAAATCTTCTAACAAAACAGTGCTCAAACTATGAATAACAGCTGTAGTTTTCGTTCTTTTTAAAGACAGTTGTTTCGCAATTTTAGAATCGGGGAAAATTTTTGAAATTATTGGTATAAGTGTATCCATCAACGAAAATGATAAGCATTTCACAGCTACCGTTGCTGCTAAAATTAATTCAGCTCGTTTTATTTGTTTATTTAATGGTAAATCTTGGATGAGATTGTCAATTTTTTGCTGACTTGCTTTATTCTCTATAGTTTCCATGTTTGAAATATGTTTCGATGATTTATAATGACGAGATAAACAATTTTTGTTGTAACAAACAATATCAGTTAGACAAATTTTACAGTACGCAGCATTTGGTTTAATAGATGACTTTCTTATCCAGTCTTTGAATTCTGGAATGTTGAGCCAAATTTCGCAAAATTTTGGAGTATTTGTTTTTGATTTAGTAATAAGTCTTTTTTTTTTTTTATTATTTTTGTTCGTTGCTTACTTAAATTAACCTCTGAATCTGATTCAGAGCATGTGAGGTCAGTCTGAAAACAAACATGATAGTAATGATCTAATGAGTAATTTAAAGAAATAATAAATAATGCAATGAAATCTAACCTCATAATTATTTTTATCTTCATTTTCTCGGTCTTTATCTATTGCGCTGCCATCAAATTGCTGATGTTGTTTCTAAAAAAATTGATTATTAGTTTATTGTTAATAATCAATAAATTAATATATGCACTTAATTTTTACCTTCTGTAGCCACTTTTCCATATTTATTTAGAAATTGTTTTATAACATTACTCACAATGACTACCGAGTCACAATAATATAATTGTCATATGTCACAATAAATATGATGAACGATAAATCATAAAATATAATAGAATTTATTAGTAGTGCCACCTCTGAAATTTATAGATATCAATCAAGTGGAACTATGGAAAAAATTGGAAGATACTTTCAGAGCCACTGTTGATGAGGGAATCCCTAACTCAACATAGGTCTGTATTGAGTAGTATATTGTATATTTAACTTCAACAATCGATTTATTGTTAATTGAATTTTGTGAATTTTCTATTTAATAACAAATGAAAAATTAGAATAATGCCTTTACACTTAGAGCGATATAAGCCGCTACTAACAAAAAACAAATATATAAGGACCACGAACGACGGAAAATGTATATTTGTTGATACTAAAAGTAAGTAAAAGCATTGTTTACTATAACCTACATGGATTTTGAACATGTTAAAAACAATATTAAAAACTTATATTAAGCAATTTTATGTCATTAAAGTTAGCAATCACTTAATTATTTTTTTATTTTATTTATCAAAAAAATTTGTAGAAAAAATTATTTTTGAAAAATTTCATTTTTAATTCATTAAAATTTCTACATTTCAATTTTTTTGTCATAATTTATTTCTATAAAAAATTCTAAAAATTAGCAAATATTTGCAACATTAATTTTCATAGCAATTTTATTTTATAAATTCATTGTAATTGAAATAATAAAATAATGATCAAAAATGTAAATCCGGGTTGTTGTAGAAAAAAAATACATATTAAGGAATTGTTTTAAAATTATCTTTCCTCTAATTGTTGAAAATTTTCTAATTTTTATTTTTCTTTTTTAGCCAATTCTGTGGTATTTGTCGAGTTAAAGATTTATAAATCTAACCCTAACGGACCAGGATCTAACCCTGATAGTTTGAGAAACGACGATGAAGCTTTCATGGACTCATCAAATGGTATTTTTAATTTTTATAAATTTATAATAAATAAAATAAAAATATAGAAAACTATTGATTAAAACTATTAAATTTTTTTAGTCTCAGAAGATGATGCCCTTGAGACTTCTAAATAAAACTATATGAAAATTAATGTTGCTGATATTTAATAATTTTTTATAGAAATAAATTATGGGAAAAAAGTTAACATGTACGAATTTTAATAAATTAAAAATCTAATTTTTTAAAAATAACTTTTTCTAAAAATTTTTTCGTTAAATAAAATTAAAAAATTGTCAAGTGACGGCTAACTTTAATATCATATAAACTATGTGATAATAAATTATGTGATGATAAATTATACCACCGTAATAAGATTATAATTAAAAAAAAAAATCCCATTTTCTTTTTAATTTTGTATTACCTGGTTTTACCAGTTTTTTTAGATTAGCCGAGGAATTACCCGCAAAGAGTAAATTTACCCGAAAAACGGGTAATTACCCGCACATTGGCAGCACTACTATAGACAAAGAATGCCCGTATTGTCATGCTTTGAAATTCAAAAATGAACCAGCTGGGATGTGTTGCGCGTCAGGGAAGGTACAACTACCTGTAATTGAAACACCACCGGAACCATTGAACGGTTTGCTTATCGGCACAGATCCAGATTCTAACGTGTTCCTGTGTTCCTTTGGAACATTCAACTCGGCCAAGTTTATCATAAAATAGGCTCATTGCGGCCAATGCCAAACGAACCACATAAATTTTTACAAATCTACTTTATGGGCAGCGAGGACTCCGGAAGCACACTAGCCAATCGGATGAATGCACATTATGGCTACAATAACCTTAATTCATTCTTTGCTAGACGCATCGTCAGCGAGCTGGATGCTCTATTGAATGAGCATAATGAATTGTTGAAAATATTCAAATCCCACATGCACAAATTAGAAAGCGATAATCACGCTATTGTTATTAATCCTGATAAAACACCAGCTGGAGAACACATTCGTAGATTCAATGCACCTGTTGCTGACGACGTTGCTGGAATCATGGTTGGCGATCGTACAGGTGCACAAGGAATTGTGATTCGTAGGAGAAATAATAATCTTCAGTTCATTGCTGATACACACCGTTCATATGATGCTCTCCAATATCCGCTAATCTTTTGGAAGGGACAAGACGAATATAGCATAAATATTAAACAACGAGATCCCGTATCAGGTACTTTATTTATTATGAATTTGATTATTACACTTTTAACAAAACAATTAAATTATTAAACGCAATTAACTTAAATTAATATTTATGAATATATTATTACAGGAGCCGAAACAAACAAGAACGTTAGCTCGAAGGATTATGATGCGTATAGATTGATGATTAGACGCGGGCTGAATAACGTCATTCTACGATTTCGAGAGCTTTGTCAACAATTCATGGTCGACATGTACACGAAGATAGAAGGCGAACGACTACGATACTTACGATATAATCAACTCAAGCTACGTGTGGAAGAGTACATTCACTTGCGAGACGCTATTGTCAACAACACCGACGCCAACGAAATTGGTAACTCTGTCATTCTACCATCATCGTACGTAGGCAGTCCACGTCATATGCAATAGTATATACAGGATGCTCTGACTTTCATGCGCGAATATGGGCAACCGTGTTTATTTATCACGTTCACATATAATCCAAAATGGCCAGAGATTACATCTTTGCTGTTGCCTGGCCAAAATGCAATACATCGTCATGACATTACAGCACGTGTGTTTAGACAAAAGCTGAAGTCATTAATCAATTTTATTACTAAATCACATGTATTCGGTTCCACACGTTGCTGGCTGTATTCGGTTGAGTGGCAAAAGCGAGGATTACCTCATGCCCACATTTTGGTTAGGTTTATCGACAAAATCCGTCCTGAAGAAATAGATAATTTAATTTCTGCAGAAATTCCCGATCCGTCTACTGATCAATTGCTGTTTGATATTGTTACAGCAAACATGATTCATGGCCCATGCGGTACTTTTGATCGTTCATCGCCTTGCATGTCAGATGGAAAATGTACAAAAAATTTCCCTAAAGATTTCACTAAAGATACAATCACAAATGTCGACGGATATCCAATATATCGTCGAAGGAATCCAGATAATGGCGGACAATCATTTATTAAAAACATCAGCAACACAGGCATTGATATTGACAATCGTTGGGTCGTGCCATATTCGCCCCTGCTGAGCAAAACATACAATGCTCATATTAATGTTGAGTTCTGCAGTTCTGTGGAGAGCATCAAATACATTTGCAAGTATGTCCATAAAGACAGTGACATGGCGGTGTTTAGAGTGGAAAATACCAATGTGAATGCTCCTCCAGTAAATAAAAACGATGAAATAACGCTCTACCAAATAGGTCGGTACATCAGCTCCAATGAAGCTGTTTCGCGTATCTTTGGTTTTCCAGTTCATGAACGGGATCCAGCAGTTGTTCAGTTAGCCGTTCATCTTGAAATGGTCAGCGTGTATATTTCACGAACGAGACAGCGATTGATCGTGCTATAAATCCACCAAAAACTACACTCCCTGAATTTTTTGAATTGTGTAATCGTGCGAATGATTTTGGTGCCTTTGCACGTACTTTACTCTATTCACAAGTACCACGCTATTTGACATGGGCTCAAACAAAATAATGGATACCCTGCAAGCAAGGCTCACCAGTTGATGCATGCCCCAATTTATTCAAATCAAACGCCTTGGGGCGAGTATTTACAGTGAATCCAAGACAGACTGAGTGCTTTTATCTTCGACTATTGTTGGTTAATGTTACTGGCCCATTGTCATTTCAAGATATACGTAAAGTGAATGGGCAACAGCATACAACGTATAAAGATGCATGCCTTGCACTCGGCTTGCTAGAAGATGACAATCAGTGGGAATGTATGCTTGCTGAAGCAGCATTGAACTGTACAGCAATACAAATTCGTCTACTATTCGCTATAGTGTTGAGTACATGTTTTCCAGCCCGAGCAGAGATATTGTGGGATACTCACAAAGATTTAATGACTGATGATAACATTCAGCGACGATATGTACAATGAAGCATTGATTGCTATTGAGGATCTTTGCATTATCATTGCCAACTTACCACTCAGTCATTTCGGTATGAATTTGCCAAATCGAGGTGCAACTGATTTAATGAACACTGAAATGAATCATGAAATGCAGTACAATACTGTAGAAATGGCGGCGATTGTTACTCGCAATGTCCCACTAATGAATGAGGAACAAAGAATCATTTACGACCGCATCATGCTCGCAGTTTCAACAGGACAAGGTGGGTTCTTCTTTTTAGATGCACCAGGTGGAACTGGCAAGACATTCCTTATTTCGCTAATTCTCGCCAAAATACGATCCAATAATGGCATCGCATTGGCCGTTGCATCATCGGGCATTGCGGCAACTTTATTGGATGGAGGCAGAACAGCTCATTCAGTATTTAAGCTACCACTAAATATTCAAAATAACCCTGACGCAGTGTGCAACATAAAAAAACAATCGTCCATAGCCACAGTGCTGAAACAGTGTAAAATTATCATCTGGGATGAATGTATTATGGCACACAAACATTCGCTTGAGGCGTTGAACAGGACATTGAAAGATATTAAAAACAACGACAAACTATTTGGTCGCACTCTGTTAGTCCTTTCAGGTGACTTCAGACAAACACTTCCCGTCATTCCACGTTCAACATACGCTAATGAAATCAACGCCTGCTTAAAATCATCGACATTGTGGCGTAATGTTGAAATAGTACAGCTGAAAGTAAATATGCGCGTTCAAATGCTTCAAGATCCATCCGCTGAAACATTCTCAAAACAACTCTTAGATATCGGCGATGGAAAAGTCACTATAGCTGAAACTGGAAACATAAAATAAGCGAATGATTTCTGCACAATCATTGATTCGCAAGATGCTCTCATTGAACAAATATTTCTCGATGTACACACGAATTACATAAATCTCGAGTGGCTTGCAGAAAGAGCAATGTTAGCTGCAAAAAATGTGGACGTTGACATTTTAAATCTGAAGATACAACAGTTATTGCCAGGGGACTTGGTATCATATAAATCTATTGATACAGTTTGCGATGACACTGAAGCTGTAAATTTTCCAACAGAGTTTTTGAACTCACTAGATTTGCTAGGCATGCCACCACATAACTTACAATTGAAGGTTGGATCTCCAATTATTTTGCTTCGTAATTTGAACCCACTACGGCTATGCAACGGTACGTGATTAGTCATTAAAAAATTAATGAAAAACCTTATCGAAGGCACCATTTTAAATGGCAAGTTTCGAGGTGAAAATATATTGATACCACGAATACCTATTATACCCACAGATGTGCCGATTCAATTTAAGCGTATTTAATTTCCGATTCGATCGGCATTTGCAATGACTATTATAAATCCCAAGGCCAAACAATGTCTGTTTGTGGCTTAGATTTGAGCACACCATGTTTTTCACACGGACAATTGTACGTTGCATGCTCTCGAGTGGGTAAACCATCAAGTTTGTTTGTATTAGCTAAAGACGGGCTAACAAAAAATATTGTTCACGCTGCAGCATTAAGAGATTAATATTATGTAATTAATTAATTATATAAATAATTATTACTTTTAATAAATTAAAACAATTAATGTTTGGTGTTTTGTTATTTTTAAACAACATTCCCTCATCGTTCACAGTGCTCCAGGCCTTTTTCACTTATATTCCACATCCTTATACACTTCCAATAAGTTAGTAATTTTTTTTCTACACTAGAAATTCTCTAGAAATTATTCACATGGCAAAACAACGTTTGCCGGGTCAGCTAGTAATTATATATAACTATACCTAATTATACATAATTATATAGGGACATTTTTCATTCATAATTATGTAGTATAATGATAGATAATTTTTTTTACCGGGGCGGGTACATAGTCTGATTTACTTATATCAAGGCATATATAGTCTGATATGGCCAATTTCCATATCAGGCCTGATATGGACGGTTTATATCAAGCCTGATATAGTCTGATCAGAAAATTTTTTCACGGGTAGTGGCCTTTTCTATGAATTAACTTCTGTGATGTGTCTTTGGGAGTAACCGGTGCCTTGGTTTATGACGTCAACCAGGGAGACGTTTCTGTGAATGAATTCTTCTTGAATGAAGTTTTCTTCGAGACATCCTTGTTATTCTTTAAAGCCAAACCACAAGCTGTTTCGAAAGACCTAGTGTTCCGTCGTACGATTAGTTTTATTAGAAAATTTTTAATTAATTAAATAATTTCATATTTTTTTTATTTGTATATTCGAAAATTATTATTTAAATCGGTAAATAATATAAATACTATATTTTATTTTAAATTCAAACCCGTATTTTTAAGTATTTCATGTTATCTAAAAAAAAAAAAAGATTTATTCATTTGTTTAATTTTATTTATGGCTGTAAATTTCCCAGTCTAGGTATTGCAATAGCAGTCTAAACAATTTTTTTTGCTCCTTTTTATTTTAGTTATTTTCTAGATTTAGAATAGAAAATAAATTTTTAATGGTAATTTTTGGGATATTTTCTTAAATAGTTTTTAATCTGCTTATGGTCATAAATTTGATACCTGGGTTATATTACTTTGGGTTTTTACTTTTGGTAAATTTTGTATTTTTAATCTTTTTATTGCTAACTAAGTTTAGAAATATTTTTGTAAACGTATCGCCCATCCAGGTAAAAATCTTAGCATCCGTATTCCCTTTCCTGCTTATTTTTCTAAACTGCATAGCTGGCAATTATCCCGCCTCCAAATTATTTCCTGGTCAACTATTCGTTGCCAAATATTCCTACTCCTAATTTATTCTACTTGTAATTGTAACGCCTAGTTTTTACTCTCCTTGTAATAATTTTTGTATTTTCTCTAAGTTAGTTATTCTTACATACTTTGTAGCGCACAGTCGCATTTCTTTACTTTAAATAAATTAAAGTTAAACTCAACCTCATTGTTTTAACTTAGTGCAACATCTATTATTAGTCTTGCATTTATTAATTGTGAACTAAACGTTTTATTCACAATTTATTTGAGTAACTCATTTACTTGGTATAAAATATAAGCTTTAATTTTATACGTAAAATTTTATATACTTGCGGTAAACCAATCGCGAGTCAAAACACCTAGCTAGTTGCCTGATTTTGCTGTGGATATTCGATCAGGCCTTGATATAATCAAGCAACCCGCCCATTTTCATGTCGAGTCGCTTAATTAGAGTTTGGTAACTAGTTCCGTTAGGTACGGAGTTGATTCTTTCTCGATGAGTGGAGAAAGAAACAATTTGGCTTCTAGTTCCTGAGGAAACTCTGCTTGTCGTCTGCTCGACATCCATTTCCAGTAAACACTTCAATGTAACATCAAAAAAACATTAAAACACACACACACACACATAATGGGGTAAAACCAATAACTTTCCGTGTTCTGAAAATCTTTGATTTTCCTAGCGGGAAGTTAGAAACGTTTTTTTCTGAATTTCGATGAAATTTTTAGTCTGACCAGTTCGCACTAGATTCTCTAAGTAGTTCAAAAAATTGTGTTGAATGTCGTAAGCCGCTATAAAATTGGTTGATTCATTCCAATTGTGGTTTGAAAATTCAAAAAATTGTGTTGTATGAAACTACCATCATACTTTTGAGCTCGGAGAGCTCAAAATAACACGAATATCATATTTTTAAGCTCGAAAAGCTCAAAAACGAAATAAGTGAAATGTTGAGCGCTTAGGTATGGAGTTAGCGGCAGGCTGCAGGAATGGTCTTCAGGGTCAACCATTTTCCAAATTTATTCAATCTAAAGTTCATTTTAATTTCAATTTTTTCGAAATTCGAATTCCTTCAACATACTAGCATAACAACATTATGAAACTTGATGTAAAATACTATTAGTCTCGTCAATGACAATCATGGAACTGTTTGAATTATTTCTAATTCAATGTTTGTTAGTGGCAACACTAATGTTAGAAAATTATTTTTCAAGTAATTGCGCAATATTTAATTGAATAAAATTTAATTCCTTGATGCAAAATCATAAGAAATTATAAATTTACTCATTTGACAGTTTAAAAATGTAGAGTTCATACCACATAAATTGAACACGGTATTTTGTTATAATTGTCTCAAGAAATTTTGACTTCACTCAGGAAATATTCAGTCATCTTTAGTATATTCTTGGTCCAAAAAAATCACCTTTGAGTCATGATTTTTTTTTGCAATTTATGGAAACATTGAAGCATAGACAAAAAAAATTTATATCCCACATGTACTTAATTTATATGTATTTTTTTCAAGAACGTGAATAAAAAGTTTTCTGTATGTTTGCTAATATGTTAGATATATTCATTAATATTAGGGAATTATAAATTTTTCTGTTGAAAACGGACTTAAATTTAACGCCTTAAATCAGCTGTTTTTAGTCATTAATTGTAAAGTAGACGTCGTATCAAAAAAGTTCTATCTATATATATAAAAAAAAATTGCTGAGCGTTAGTCTCGCTAAAACTCAAAAACGGCTGGACCGATTTTCAAAATTTTTTTTTTGTTTTGTTCGCTATAGTTCAAGGATGGTTTAGAAAAATAAAAATTTTTGAAAAACCCGAAAGTTCAGCTAAAAAAATCGAAAATTGTTAATTTTATATCTGAATCACTATTGTTACACTTGAGCCTCAAGGTTGCAAGAGTGTACCAAAATTTTTCAATACGTAGAAAGATACGTACAAGTATACTGCAGAGTTATATCATTTACCTACATTCAGTTTGTAGGACATAACCACAAATCTCAAGGAGAAACTCAAGAAAAATGTTTGTCATTACTTTTGTTTTGTTCGTGTTCATTTTCATATTGTTTATATCTATCTATCTATCTATATATATAAAAAGGAATAGCTGTGCGTTAGTCTCGCTAAAACTCAAAAACGACTGGACCGATTTTGATCATTTTTTTTTTTTATAGGTTATAGTTCAAGGATGGTTTAGAAAAAAAAAAGTTAAAAAAAAAATTCCTAAATATTAAGGGCCAGTTTTCAGCCCCGGGTTTAAGGATTTTATCATTGTGAATATATCTATATATAATATAGATATATAGATATATTCACAATGATAAAACACTTAAACGCGGGGTTGAAAAACTGGCCCTAAAAAATCAAAAATATCAAGTAACATCAATTGTTCCCTGCTTCACAGCAGTATTTCATTTGTCATCTAGATAAGTCTATCTATATATATAAATGAATAGCTGTGCGTTAGTCTCGCTAAAACTCAAAAACGACTGGACCGATCTCAACAATTTTCTTTTTGTTTTGTTCACTACACGCAAAAAAAAATTGGGGCTGCCACATGATTTTCATGTGACTGCCACATGATTTTCCTGTGGCAGCCACATGATTTTGTCATGTGGCTACTACATGATTTTGTCGGTATCAGGCGTTTTCATCCTCGAACAAAATATCCCCGACAAAATATCCTCGACAAAATATCCCCGGACAAAATATCCTCGAGACAAAATATCCTCAGACAAAATATCCTCGTGACAAAATATCCTCGTGACAAAATATCCTCGTGCCAAAATATCCCCAATAAAATATCCCCGGACAAAATATCCCAATAAAAAATATCTCCGACACGATTATTCGCGTTTGTGTTAGTTTATTATCGAATAAATACACACAAAAATCATGTTAAAAGAGCGCAACACGATTACCCGCGTTTGTGTTAGTCTATTATCGAATAAATACACACAAAAATCATATTTCTTTTAATTAAATCCTCCATCTTTTTTGTCATACAATCATATGTTAGTTCCCGATAATTCGTATTTTATTAGGGATATTTTGTCGGGGATATTGTGTCACGGGGATATTTTGTCGCGAGGATATTTTGTCACGAGGATATTTTGTCGCGAGGATATTTTGTCTCGAGGATATTTTGTCCGGGGATATTTTGTCAAGAATATTTTGTCCGAGGATGAAAACGCATGGAACCGATTTTGTCATGTGGCTACTACATGATTTTCATGTGGCTGCTACATGATTTTCCTGTGGTAGCCACATGATTTTTTCATGTGGTTGCCACATGATTTTCATGTGACAGCAACATGATTTTCATGTGGCAGGCAATACTATAATAATAGATAAAACAACATTAATAATTATCATGATGATTACAATAATAATAATCGATATTATTAAGAGAATAAGAAAAATTTTGTGGCCAGTAAATTTTAATGATAAAATGAGTTTTTATGGTTAAATTTGGTATCATTAAAAAGGTCTTGATCTGGAGTTGTGCCTATTCAAGGTTTCATATCATTCTCACTAATAGTCAATTTATTATGATAAGAATTAAGGCTGCATGCGAAAATGCTCTATCTCTAGATACATAATTAAGAAATGATTTTGCATCTGGTGAACTATTGCCATTTTTAAAGATATAAGCTCATCCTGACATTACACTCATCGAGACCTTTCATTTGAGTACCCACATCAACTTTTCATATATTTATATATTTTATATATATGTATATATGAAAAATATATCAAAATGCATGTGGGTACTCAAATGAAAGCTCTTGATGAGTGTAACATCGGGAAGAGCTTACATCTTTAAAAATATCAATAATTGAGAAATGACCTCGTATCTCGTAAACTATTGACATTTTTAACGATATAAGTTTATCCCGATGTTCTACTCATCGAGACCTTTCATTTGAGCACCCACATCAATTTTTTCATATTTTTATATATATTATATATATTATATATAAAAAATATATCAAATTGCATGTGGGTACTCAAATGAAAGCTCTTGATGAGTGTAACATCGGGAAGAGTTTATATCTTTAAAAATATCATTAGTTGACAAGATAGCAATGTCAGTACTTAATTATTGACATTTTTAAAGATATAAGCTCTCCCCGATGTTACACTCATCAAAAGCTTTCATTTGAGTACCCACATGCATTTTGATATATTTTTTATATATACATGTATATATAATATATATAAATATATGAAAAATTGATGTGGGTACTCAAATGAAAGGTCTCGATGAGTGTAATGTCGGGATGAGCTTATATCTTTAAAAATGGCAATCGTTCTCCGGATGAAAGGTAATTTCTTAATTACGTATCTAGAGATAGAGCATTCTCGAATGCAGCCTTAATTCTTATCATAGTAAATTGACTATTAGTGAGAATGATATGAAACCTTGATAAGGCACAACTCCGGGTCAATACCTTTCTAATGGTACCAAATTTAACCATAAAACCCATTTTATCATAAAAATATACTGGCCACAAAATTTTCCTTATTCTCTTAATAATATGGATTATTATTATCATGATCATTATTATTTTTGTTGTTTTAACTGGTATTATAGTATTGCCTGCCACATGAAAATCATGTTGCTGTCACATGAAAATCATATGGCAGCCACATGAAAAAATCATGTGACTGCCACAGGAAAATCATGTAGCCGCCACATGAAAATCATGTAGTAGTCACATGAAAAAATCGTGTGGCTGCCACAGGAAAATCATGTGGCAGCCCCATAGAAAAATCATGTGGCTGTCACAGGAATGTATCATGTGGCAGCTCCAATTTTTTTTTTTTGCGTGTATAGTTCAGGGATGTTTTCGAAAGAATAAAATTTTTGAAAAACCCAAAAGTTCAGCTAAGGAAATCAACAGATCTAAAATTGAGTTTCGTTTAATAACTTGACAATATTCTAATCGTACTTCATGCAGCCAGTATTTATTCTTTATCGAAGTAGATGAGAGTTTAAAGATTGATAATCGCTGTTCGAAAGGTGTAATAAAATATATTGTAGGTGATACCAAGTTCACCGGGTCAGCTAGTACCTGATAAATTTTGATCAGTCGATAACATTAAAAAAATTAGGAAAACGGTTGACCCTAAAAGCCATCCTTTCAACTTCTCGCTAATTCCATACTTAAGCGCTCAAAATTGCACTTATTATGTTTTTGAACTTTTCGATCTCAAAAATATGATTTTCGTGTCATTTTGAGCTCTCCGAGCTCAAAAGTCTGATAGAAGTTTAATAAAACACTATTTTTTAAATTTTCGAACCACAATAACTTTTGAATGAATGAACCAATTTCCACGCGATTGACAGCATTCAACGCAGTTTTTAAGCCTCATAAAGAACCTTCGAGTTTGAATTGATCGATCAAGGAATTTCAAAGTAATTCCTAAAAAAATCTTTTTTCAGTTATCTTTCGACAACGATAACTCACGGACGGATCAAGTGATTTCGACCGGGCTGGCGGCGATCAATGTGGTTTTTTGATGTTAAGAGCTGATTAGTTTTTGGAATCGATCGGTGAAGCCGTTTAAAAGTAATTCCAAAAAGACCACATTTGAAAAAATTTTTTTCGTTGTCAAAAAATGGCATTCAAATTACGTCAGTATTATATACAATTGTGACAAATTATTGATGTAAAATAACGACTCTTAAATGGTATCGATATACGTAGGATCGTAACTTGTTACTGATATAAATGTATAATGTTAATAGCTGATGACTGAAAATTTTAAAGTTGACAACTAATGTAATAATTTTTCTTGAATTAAATTTGATAATAATTAAATTTTGTAAATAAGAGTAAAGTAAATTCTGTGTGTGTGTGTGTGTGTGTGTGTGTGTGTGTGTGTGTGTGTGTGTGTGTGTGTGTGTGTGTGTGTGTGTGTGTGTGTGTGTGTGGAGATATGTGGGTTATGTGTGTGAAATTTGTACGGGTCATGTGAGTAAGTTGCAGGTAGTCTTGGTTTACGTTGCGTTCACTAGGCTGAGGCTTCTGTAGCCGGGTGTTGTTATTGAGCCCTCGTGCACTGCGTTCCTTGTACGGGGTATGTCGTCGGGTGGTTAGGTGTTAGTTTTTGGCTCTGGATAGCCGACAGTTAGGTTAGACGACCTCTGTCACATAGTGCGTTCTTTGTGCAGAATAAATTTTGGATCTGGTCAGCCGACAGTTAGGCTGTAGTTTTAAGTTAATTATAGTGTGAGTGAGTGAGTGATAAAACTTGTTAGATTTGTGGTTATTGATAAATTTTGACCATATTGTTAATTAAAAATTTATTTATTCCACAGCACCTTTCTTCACTCTCTCTACCCTAAGATCTGTGCTCTGGACCGGTTTCCGGGAAACCGTGATAATAAAACTGGTGGCGCCCTTTTTGTTTATTAATTTAGCTTTCATTTAGTTCATTTTATTGTTTCATTTTTATTAAGTTAAGGGGCCAAATATGCAGTAACAAAACTGTATTAAATTACATATAATACTGATTAGAAAAACGTAAAACGAAAGTATTTAAGGTAACGAAATTTGACTTCTTTGCTATTGAATATTTTTTAAACTTTTGAATTCCTTCTCTTATGAGAATTAACATTGTCAATCATTTTGGATTTTTTTCTCTAACCAGGAAAATTTCAAATAGTTCGTTACAGAAGATCTTAAGAAATCAAAAAATAAAATTTCCAGAAATTCCTATTGTATAACAACTACCAAACTAGGTAATCCATAATTTTCTAAATCAACTCAGACCTTAACGTTCAGATACAACATTGATTGCGAAAATTGCTTGGGAGAATCGCAATCCAAAATTTTGAAAAGATTGTTTTACTAATAAAATTATGAGATTCTCGAACTCGATAATGTGATGTAGATCGAGTTATGGGGTTATTATTGATGATAAAATAGTTGTACAACACGAAACGACTCAACATCGATTTTTTCGAGTATTTATCTAAAGCAATGATGAAATTTTATTTACCTGCGGTGCCATTGTTAATGGCCGAGAATTATGCCTCTGTCGATAAACATTGTGCCAACACAAACATTCTGTAATAAACTCACTATCCCACCAGTTTGTTTCAAAGTCACTAACATCATAATAGATATTTATTGGACGACTCAGTAGAATCTAGAATCAGAAAATAGATCCAAAATGTTTATAAAACTTTTTTCACAAGATCACGCCTTATAATGAGAAGCGTTTGAGGTAATGAGAATTACTCTACTCTTAACTTCTCAAGATGCAAGTATACATATATCGAGAAAAACACTTTTTCCTGAAAAATAATAAGATTAAATATAATTCTTTGCACTGAACACTCTCAAATAGTAGAATGCGGAAAGATTTTTGGTATTAGAAATCAAATTCTTTCTGATGCTTTTCAATGCTTTTGTTTAATCAGGGTTGTTAACACAAATAAAAATTAGGAAAACGGTTGACCCTGAAGGCCATCTCTGCAACTTCCCGCTACTTTCGTAATTAAGCGCTCAAAATTGTAATTATTACGTTTTTAAGCTCGAAGAGCTAAAAAATATAATTTCGTGTAGTTTTGAGCTCTCCGAGCTCAAAAGTCTGATAGAGGTTTGATAAAACACTACTTTTTGAATTTTCAAACCGCAATAACTTTCGAATGAGTGTACCGATTTTCACGTTGTTGGCGGCATTCAATTTCCACAATAATTCAGTCGGAAAAATGACCCTAAAGGCCATCCCTGCAATTTCCCGCTCATTTTATACTTAAGCGCACAAACCTACATTTATTACGTTTTTGAGCTCTTCGAGCAAGCGAGTGAGAAAGATCGAGAAAGAAAGTGAGATAGAGCAAACGTCGCATCACGCACCGTGCCATGGAGCGAAAGGTGGGAGAGAGCTAGTGAGAGATTGAGAGTAAGGGAGATCGAGAAAAAATACACGCTATTAGTTGATGTATTCGTTAAGTAAATAAATATTAGAACTTTAGATGGCAATACATCAATAATTGATGTATTGTTAAGTATAGTCAAAACTGCATGTGATTACTTTCCAGAAAACTATATAAAACTCTAGACCTTGGTAATTAAGTAGTTGAGTATCGAGTGTGTGCACAGTGAGTTAGTCAGAGAGCTAGTTCTAAACGAACAGTATCGGATTATCTTAGTCTACCGAAATATTTCTTATACTTATTGCTAGTTGTAATTCTATCATATTATATTTAAATAAATACTGTTATTATAATTATTAATTCCACTGAAGCTTAATTTAATAATAACAGGTTATGGGCCCAGATTGCGCAAAACAAAAAGTGAATTAAAAGTTGCCACGTGGAAAATCAGAGTTAGCGTCATTCGTACCAAATACGCGGGAAAACCGCTTTGTTGAGTCAGATACGCGAATCATAAAATGGCGACTATTAAAATCGATCCGCTCACTGCTGATAATTACGACACGTGGAAAATACATATGACTGCAATTTTGAAGAAAAATGATATGTGGGAATATGTAACTGGTGCAATCCGACAACCACCAGCATCAGATCGGGTAAAATTGGCAGAATGGACAAAACTGGACAGCAAGGCGGAATCAGACATTTTGCTAGCAATATCAAGTAGTGAATTAAGACCATACGCAAATTTGGGATCATCAAAAGCAATTTGGGATAAACTAAAAGCAAATTTTGAGTCACGTGGAGCAACACGTATATCCACATTATTGAAGAGGTGCATCACGACAAAAATGAATGAGGGTGATGACCTGAGAAAACACGTCGCGGATTTTTGTGAAACGGCCGAAAAATTGAGTGATGCCGATATAAAAATCCCAGATCAAATGCTCGTAATGCTGTTACTAGGCAGCCTACCAGAATCATACGTAGTTTTCAAAGAGACCATCGAGTCACGCGATGAATTGCCAAAATTAGACGCGCTAATAGTGAAATTACACGACCGACGAGAGGGACAAATGGCCGACGCACCAAGCCCACAAGGTGCCATGTATTCGAGAAAACCGAATACGACTCCAAGAAGTCATAATTTCCACAAGGAAGGGAAACAAGATCAACCACACAAAAGAAAAATTAAGTGTCACCGCTGCGGGAAGGAAGGCCACATTGCGAGGGAATGCAGAACGAAGCTGCCAGGACATCATAAGCAAAAATTTAGCGCCAATAAGACTGAAAGCAAAGCTGCAAATAACGAGGGATCAAGCACATGTTTAAACATAGCTGCAGAGGCAGTATACAGCAACGTGAGTGACAAATGGTGCATTGATAGTGGTTGCACTAGTCACATGTGTAACAACAGAGAGGCATTTGAAAACTACAAGCACGCCAACTCTGAGGTAGCATTAGCAACTAATTCAAGTACGCAAATCACAGGAACGGGAGACGTTCGATTAATGGTAGACAATAATGGTAATCATGAAATAAAATTTGAAAACGTGTTACATGTGTCAGACTTACGAACGAATTTATTATCGGTGGCTAAAGCAACGGATCGTGGTTTCGTGGTAACATTTCGAAAAAATTACGCGTTGGTGACAAAAGACAATAAGGTGTTTATGCGCGCAGATCGTCAAGGAGATTTGTATTATGTACGTAAAAGTAAAAACTGTGTGAAAAACGTGGAAGTAAAAAATAAACTAGACATTATGTTATGGCATGAGAGATTAGGCCATTTGAATGAACGCGATATCAAAGAAATGGTTAAAACTGGCCTTGTACATGGTTTAAAAGTAAACATAAATGAAAAACTTCCAGAATGTGAAGTGTGTATTAGTGAAAAACAAACACAATTACCGTTCGCAAAAAGTAAGGATAAACGTACACAGAGTCTATTGGAAATAGTGTATAGTGACGTATGCGGACCGATGAGGCACGCGTCAGTTGCCCAAAAAAGGTATTTCGTAACCTTTATAGACGATAAATCGCGTTATTGTGAAGTGTACTTTATAAAAAATAAGAGTGAAGTTTTAAAAGTGTTCGAACAGTACAAAAATGAAGTTGAAACATTTACGGGAGAGAAAATAAAATCACTCCAAACGGACAATGGCACCGAGTATTGTAATCGGGAGTTTGACGCATTTCTACAAAAGCATGGCATAAAACGCCGGTTAACTACGCCATATACGCCACAACAAAATGGCGTAGCCGAGCAAAAAAACCGAACGTTGGTGGAAATGGCACGCTGTATGATGAAGCAAGCAGAGGCTCCACCACATTTTTGGGTCGAGGCGATATACAATGCAAATTATACACGTAACCGATGTCCGACAAGCGCCCTGAGCGGTAGCATACCGTATAAAGTGTGGACGGGAAAGACCCCCACTTTGGCGCACATGCAAATTTTTGGCGCAAAAGCTTTCGTACTCGACAAGAAACAAAACAAAGGCAAATTTGAGTCGAGATCGAAGCCCGGAATCTTTTTGGGATACTCCCAAAGCTCAAAAGCCTATCGCGTATTTATCCCTCAAGAAAATAACACAATCGTGAGCAGAGATGTGAGATTCTTGAGTTATTCTGGTTTTAAACGTGAATATAAAGAGATATTGAATGAAGATGATATTGAAAACGGAGATGGTCTAGTCGTAGACTTAAATGAGAATATTAATGAAACAGAGAAAAAGCTTAACGACCCACCTGAAACAAGACGCGCAAGAAAAAGAGGAGCCACATTGTCATGGGAAAATCTTGTACAACCAGCTAAGCGTGGAAGGGGTCGTCCAAAATACTTACGTACAGGATCAGTGGGAAGACCACGTAAGAAATATCATTTAGCAAGTACAAGTGACGATGAAAATCAAGAAGAAAGGGAGGCTCAAGCGAGTGAAGACGAAGAAGAGGATAAAGAAAACGATGATGACGTTTTTGAAAATACAAACCTTACGATGACAGCCGATCCTACAACATGGGAGCAAGCGAGAGAGCTTCCAGACGTAAACAAATGGAGGAGTGCACTAGAGGATGAATTTTTAGCGCAAATCAAAAATTGTACCTGGGAAATAGTGAAACGCCCGACCAATCGAAGAGTTATTGGTAGTAGATTTGTTTTTTGCACTAAAACGAATGGTACCACCGAACGTAAAAAGGTACGGCTGGTCGCGAAAGGGTGCTCGCAGAAAATTGGAGAAGATTTCTACGAAACGTATTCACCAGTAGCACGATCAACGTCAATAAGGATATTAGCAGCACTGGCAGCGGAGATGCAACTTGAGATCCATCAAATGGACGTAGTGACAGCTTATTTAAATGGAGACCTTGAAGAGAGTGTATATATGAGTGTACCGGAACAATTACGCGAAATATTAACAAAAATAAACGAAAATAAACCAGTAGGTTCAAGTGAAAAGTGTGTGAGTGACATTAAAACAAAACAAACAGCTAAACGCTGGCTAAACAATCTTATAAATCTGGGTGATGGTGTGTGTGAGTTAAAGAAAGCCCTCTATGGTTTACGACAATCCGGACGTCAGTGGCATAAGAAACTAGTAAATAAATTGTATGCGTTAGGGTTTAATCCATTGCCACAAGACTCGTGTTTATTTATAAATAGAAAGAATAATAAGTGCGGCATTATAGCCATCTATGTTGATGATATTTTGATCGCGTGTGATCATGATGAATGGATAAATGAAATAAAGTTATCGTTATCAAAATCTTTTAAAGTTAAAGACCTAGGAAAAGTAGATCGCTGTTTAGGTATTGAGTTCTCTCGTGATGAAAATTATTGTGTTTATTTAAATCAAAAATTTTATACTGAGGATGTTTTAAAGCGTTTTAATATGGAAAATTGTAAGCCTGCAATCACACCAATGGAGGTGAATTGTAAATTAACAAAGACTGAGTGTGTGAATGAATATGAAATGCGAAAAAATCCATATCAGTCGTTAATTGGTGCTTTGATGTATTTAGCGATTACCACAAGACCGGATATATCATTTTCGGTAAATTATTTGAGCCAATTCAACAATAATTACAATTCCAGTCATTGGAATGCAGCTAAACGCGTATTACGTTATCTTAAGGGTACGAGTAATTACGGATTGAAGTATGAGAGGACAAATTTATCATTATTTGGCGTAGCTGATGCTGATTGGGGTGGTAATGTAGTAGATTACAAATCTTATTCTGGTTTCGCGTTTATTTTAGCGGGTTCACCAATAAGCTGGGAAGCTCGAAAACAACGCTCAGTTGCCCAGTCAACTACTGAAGCTGAGTATATTGCAGTATCTGAAGCAGCCAAAGAAGCCATTTATTTGCGTGAATTATTAAATAATATGAATATTGTAACAGAGTGCGTAGAAATATTCAATGATAATCAGGGAGCAATAGAGCTTGTAAAAAACAATGCCTTTCATCCGCGCACTAAGCATATCGCATTAAAGTATCATAAAATCCGTGACGAGTTTGAGAAAGGAACTATTGATGTAAAATACTTATGTAGTCAGAAAATGCCAGCAGATGTATTAACAAAAGGATTAAGTGGACCCAAACATTATGAATGTATGGATAATTTAGGTATGGATGTACAAAATGCGTAAATCACGATACATTTTGAGGGGAGGTGTTAAGTATAGTCAAAACTGCATGTGATTACTTTCCAGAAAACTATATAAAACTCTAGACCTTGGTAATTAAGTAGTTGAGTATCGAGTGTGTGCACAGTGAGTTAGTCAGAGAGCTAGTTCTAAACGAACAGTATCGGATTATCTTAGTCTACCGAAATATTTCTTATACTTATTGCTAGTTGTAATTCTATTATATTATATTTAATAATTTAATTAATAAATACTGTTATTATAATTATTAATTCCACTGAAGCTTAATTTAATATTAACATGTATAATAATCCAAACACACCAACTAGAAATTCAGGAACGACAATAGATGCTATTTTTACAAGATATTTAGATAGTGTTGAAACACGAACTTATATTGCATATTTAAGTTATTATAATGCTTTGGTCACCAAAATACCAATAGAAATCACATCAAGTAATATAAATATCGAAGAAATAAATAAAAAAAATTAAATTTATAATTTGTATTAATTTTCGACACTTTTATTATTTTAATTGCAATTTAATTAATTAAATTCCCAACATATATTTTTTTTCTCTCTGTCTCGGAAATCTAAAGCTTAAAAGAGAATAAATATTAGCGAGATTTAAAAATTAGTTTGCCACAGAAATTTCACTTCTGACATGTGTATTTTGTACGCACGCACTTTTTTTCAGACAATGGTTAACTTTACTACTACCTTTTTTTATATTCCACGTTAAAATTTAGTGCAGAAATTTTAAGGGGGAAAGCTACTGTGACAAATCAAAAAAAAAAAAAATTAGGAAAACGGTTGACCCTAAAGGTCATCCCTGCAACTTCCCGCTTGTTTCATATCTAAGCGCATAAAATTGCACTAATGACGTTTTTGAGCTCTTCGAGCTCAAAAATACAATTTATATGTTATTTCAAGCTCAAAAAGTTATCTGTTTTAGGTATTTGAGCTCTTCGAGCTCAAGAGTTTGATAGTTTAATAAAACACTATTATTTAAATTTTCAAACTGCAATTACTTTTGAATGAATAAATCGATTTTCACGCGGTTCGCGGCATTCAATGCAGTATTTAGATCTCTATGACATAGTTTTGAACACAAATTGATGAGACTGGAAATTCCGGTGTGATTCGAAAAAATCACTTTTTTCGTCAACGATAACTCACGAACGAATTAGCCGATTTTGACCGGCTTGGAGGCGATTGACGTGGTTTTTTGATATTAAGAGCTGATAAGTTTTTGGAATCGATCGGTAGAGCTGTTTGAAAGTAATTCCAAAAAATTAGGAGAACCCCTTGTAGGAAAAAAATTATGTACAAGGGGGCGTATCTTGGCACAATACTGGGTTGCCCAGACTCAGCCGAACAATACTGGCTCACGACTGGATCACTACTCAACTGACAAGTCTTGGTTGATCAGTCTTGAGTCAAGATCCATCCAATATATATCTAACAAGTCTTGGTTTGCCAGTCTTGAACCAAGACCCAGCAAATATTCAACTGACAAGTCTTGGTTTGCTACTCCTGGACCAAGATATAGCCAATGTCTATGTAACGAGTCTTGGTTTGCCAGCCTTGGTTCAAGAGTTAACCAATATTTAATTAACAAGGTTTCACAGAAAAAAAAAAAGTTAACTTGAATCAAGTGAAAAATTCTTGAACCAAAAGAAAATAATTTTGAAAAGTTTTATTGTCTTGAATCAAGACAAAAAATTCTTAAATCAAGTTGAAATTATTCAAACCAAAAAAAATTCTTGGTTTAAGAATTTTTTTACTTAAATGAAGGAGATGAAGTTCTTCAAAATTATTTACTTGATTTACGTTAATTGTTTTTTCTATGTTGGGTTATTATCCTTGGCTCAAAGCCCAGCCAATATTCAACTGATGTCTTGGTTTGCTACTCCTAGATCAAGATTTAGCCAGTGTCTATGTAAAAAGTCTTGGTTTGCCAGTGTTGAACCAAGACCCTGCCAATATCCAATTAATAAGTCTTGGTTGACCAGTCTTGATCCAAGATCTAGCCAATATTCAACTGACAAGTCTTGGTTTGCTACTCTTAGACCAAGATTTAGCCGATATCTTTGTAACAAGTCTTGCTTGCCAGACTTGGGACAAGAGCCAGCGAATATTGACATGGTTAAAATTGTGAATTTGATAGTTTTTCTGTCATTTTATTGTTGTTTTTTTCTATGGAGTATATACTTAAAAAAAATTTTTAATCCGTTTCTGCTTCAACTATTGTGTCTATGTATAAATTATATTTTATGGCATTATGAAAAGAACTATTTTATTGGCCAAGTCGTAATTAACCACAAGTTATCCATTAGCTTTAACTTATACATTTATACATACGTTTAAAGTTTACAAATTCATAATATTTTTATTCTCATATGTAGATTCAAAACTTTCCCCAATAATGTGGCCGACCCAATGATTACCCAAGCCTGGGAAAAGACTGGGTCGCTATAGAATGACCGAAGCAAAAGGACCCAGCCTTGGGCCAAGACTGGGCAACCAAGTCTTGGCCGGCCCAATGATTACCCGAGCTTAGACTAGAACTGGGTCCCCTCAGCCACGACTATTCACTAGCGACCTCGACTTGGGCAAGGACTGGGCAACTTAGCCTTGGCCGACTCAATGATTACCCGAGCGTTAGCCAAGACTGAGAAGCCTGGACATAGCCGTTGAATGGCAACCCAGACTTGAGCCAGAATTGGGTAACCTAGTCTTGAACATTCAGTGGGAAATCCAAACTTAATTAATCATTAAGCAATAGAATTTTAAACAGTAGATATTTATTGTTTAATGAATATTTGTTAGTAAATGCCTAAATTGAAAATTTATTATTTAACAAAAACAATTACATATCGTCAAGATTGACACGGTCTTAAAAAAATTAAAATATAATAATTTACAGTGGAATTTTTAGTATTGATAATTTTAAACATTTAAATTTATAACAAAGTATTAAAAGTATACAGAAAGATGTATAAATTCTAAAATAATATAAGGACTTGACCCTTGTATTTTTTTAAACTAATAAAAATTTGTAAAAAATCGTTGATTTTCATCAAAACACAATATTAAATAAAATAAATTATGAAAATAATAAACCGTCACACTCTGTCACCATATAGATTTAGCTTATAAGAATAATGAGATGTAGATCAACTTATCGGTCATAAGGCGTAGGGGTTAGTTATCGGTCTAGCAAGCGCGCGGCTCAGGTTCGAATCTCGGTTAGGGCAAATGCAATTTTCACTTTATTTTCATAATTAATAAAAGTTAGGTCTAAATAAAAAGTCAAATGGTCTAAACTTGCGTAAGCCCTGCATAAAAATTAAAATAAAAAAAAATTACAATTAAAAAATTCTTTTTTATCACTTTTTATCAAATGGCATGGGCCAGACGTGAATAGTAACTGTGGCCCAGTCCTGATAACCAGGCATGGGTCAGTGTTACGTCCAGAATGACGCAAACACAATAATTATGTTTATTAGATTCCGAATTTTAGAACTAGCTACTGAAAGCCTTAGTTCAGGGTGGCGGGAACCTCGCCAGTAGGTATTTTACTTGAGTACGCGGGATAAATAAGAGAATAGCCGATGAATAATGATTCGGAATTAATTAGTATTTATAATTCACCCTTATATCTATAATTCACCCTAGTATTTATAATTCACCCTAATTAGTATTTATAATTCACCCTAATATCAATCAGACTGGGTAGTTTTACTTAAATATGGAAGAGAAAAAATAATATGTATGGAAAAGGAAATAACAAATTATACCTGGTTTTGAACAAGAAAATGTGCGATGAGTGCTGAATACCGTTGGCTCGTGCTGGCTCGATGCAAGTAGAAAAAGAGATTGTGCCGGAGATAATTGATTTTAACACCGTAACTTCGTTTTATGAATTAATTTTATTTAAGTATTAAATGCCAATAAATGTTATAATTAAACAAGGATTATTGACTGACTGGAAGTTTTTTATGCGATATTAATACTTAGTTCAACTGAATTGAATTTATATTCGCCCGAAATTATATGTACGTTATTGGGACAAGTAAAACTGTAAACTAATAAGGATATTTTAAATATTCAAGCGCAGGGAGTACTAGTGAGGTTTTTTGGAAGTGACAGGAGTTTTTAAGGACGGTCTAATTTTCCCCTCTTTAAAAATTTTTCCACCCAAAATAGATCGGTGATAATGTTAGGTTATTTCTAAAAATTGGGTATGTATGGTGGTTCGAGCAATGAGTTAGAAAGAGAACCAAGTTACGGATACCACTAAAGTGACGTTCAAACCTACTTCGAGAGGAGGAGCTTTCTAAGTTGTAGCCTCACTCGAAATGAAACAAGAAATACTTCGAAATGTACTAGATTTTTCGTTAACACAAATTTAAATATTATTTCGTGATCCTGTTATTTATTCTTATTTTAACTAACAATGCAATCGTACGTATTAAAGGTTAGTTAATAATCAGTGTAACCCCAAAAAGGTTTAAATAGGATAATAATTTTAAACGATGGGAGTCTATACTGGCGTGGTATTACTGACTGTTATTACTTGAAATGTATGCCGTTATTTTTACTTAAATCTCCTTTTACCTGAAAAAGGTATTACTGAAGGTAATTTGTAAGAAAACAGAATTTCACAAATAAAAAAACCGCACTTTTGAACAATAAAATTATTTTTAGACAAGTATAATTTAGTTATAAGGCGGCTAAACTGACGCGATGTGCTCGCGACTAAATTTGATATCGGACCCCCGTTACTGGCGAAAAACTGGCGGTTTATATAGGGTACCGAGTCCTTTGTCTAGCGAATAATCATAATAACTGGGGTACTCTCCTATTTCCCCTCAAACAGGGAGCATCACGCGAGGAGTCATGCTGGGATAATCGCGTAACCAAGATGGCGACAGAGGGGCCATACTCGAGTAGGTAGCTGAGTACGTGCATCGGACGATGTAAAGTTACTAAAAATAGATGAATGTCATAGAGGACAAGGGAATTGCTCCACTAGACTAGCGCGTGGAACGAATGAAATGACCGTACATGGTTTAAGTTAGATATTAACTTGGAGAATGAATTTATTTACTAATGAATTTTTTTTGATAATTTTTGTAGGATTTTTGAGTTATTATTTTAGAAGCTAGTAAGGAAGTAAATAGATTTGAGACAACGTTATCTAACTCACGGGTTAATCTTTTATGGTGGATAGTAAATTTTCAGTATATCCTTCCCAACAAAGTTTTTGGTACCAGTTGAAGATTGTGTTGAGGGTGTGTTCGAGGGTGTGTTCGAGGTCCCTGTTGTAAAAGGGGTAATGCAATTTTCCCTCTTTTTAGGATAATTTATGGTGTCCGATATTTTTAGTAAAAATAAGTGTTTAGAGAACTAGAAGTATTCTTAGAAAAAAAAAATATCCTTGAGTGGATTTTGGGATAAATTAACACCATGAGGTAACGTATCGGTTAAATAGTGACTTCCTTAGTTGGGAAATTTAAGACAAGTAAAAGAGAAGTTTTACAAAAAAAAATAGGTTAATATATAGACCGTAAAGAGTTAGAGGAAATATATATTTTTTTTTAAGGAAAGAACTTGTAAGTTGTAGAAGTTAGTTGGATGCATTTTTTTGTTTTAAAATGACGACATCCTTCTAGGAAGAGCGGCCATACTTGTAGAGCACGCAGGGGGTCTTACACGGGTACACATTCTCGGTACATGAGTATTCAAAAAAAGTAAAGCATGATGGCGTCTTGGTCTAGTCGGATTGGTGGTTAAATAACCTTAATTAGGTTAGGCAGCCTAACGTATAAACGTACATTAGGCAGCTTGGTCTGTTTTTCCTAATGTTACCGAGGGTGAGGGACCAGAGGGGGGACAGAGGTATGACACGTGGATAGTCAGATAATGAGAATTATGCTAGCTCAACGTTAGGATATTTTATCGGAAATATAATGTCTCAGTTTTAACGGACTTTTATATGGTTTAGAATTTATTGATTATTAAAACTGGTACTAGTTACGCTGGCCGTAACATCAGACTTGAAAATCGGTATTGACTCAATACTAAAATTCAGTCTTGTTACAATACTTATTTTCAGTCTTGGCGCAATACTTATTCTCAGTCTTGGCACAATACTTATTTTCAGTCTTGGCACAGTACTGATATTCAGTCTTGGCAAGAAGTTATCATTTATATACTTAGACGGACTTGGGTCAAGCTTGGATTTCAAGCTTGCCTTAGAATTAATGAGCATTGCGCCAAGCATTGGCCAAGCTCGGGCCGATTGTCATTTCCTCTAAGGGATGGTTGACTCTGAAGGCCATCCCTGCAACTTCCCGCTAATTCTATATCTGGGCGGTTAAAATTGCATTTGTGACGTTCTTGAGCTCTCTGAGCTCAAAATACAATTTATGTGTTATTTTGAGCTCACGAAGCTCAAAAAAATAGCTTTACTATGCATCTAAGTTCCTGGTCAGATTCGTGGTCAAATTCGGAGTTTAATTATCAGCCATCTGAAAAAGTTGACCGCTCTAAAAACACCAATAAAACAGATAAGATAAGAACTGCTCAAATTATCCACATTGATCCCTCAACTGTCCTACCACCTACTGTTACAGATCAGAATAACACAATAAATATGGATGATGATGTAATAAATATACTTCAATCCTTAACTACGCAATTCAGCATGATAAGGACAGAAGCGACAACCAACGTCAATAAGCTCCAAACTCAAACCTTAGACTCTCAGAGAAACAATGCTGAAGCTATCTTGGAGATTAAAAATGGCATTGAAACGGTCGAATCCTCATTAAATATAAAGTGGTTACATATCCAAAAAAAACAATCAGAGCTCGTGACCAAAATTGCAACTCTAAAAGAGCAGCTAAAAAATAAAACTACTAAAGCAGGAAATTTTGCGAATAAAAAATCAAATGACTTACTGATTCTTGCTGTTAAAAAACTAAAAAAGGTAGAACAACTAATATATGATCAAGAAAAAGAAGCCAAAAAAATGAATATTATTATTAAGAACCATGACTGGGAACCTACCCAGGTTCAAGTGAAAACCACAAAATTTCTCGAGAAGAAGTTGAATACCAGGGCCGAAATAGTCAATATACAACCTGTAGATAAAGCAGGAAAGATGATAAGCTCGTCGTAGTCCGCGTTCCATAGTTCGAGCCTCATTATTTAACCTTGCGGTACACCAGCCGTTGTGGCGTATTCTTGTGGGCCTTCCGTAGTTTCCGCTATTAGCTTTCTTCCGTCCAGGTAGTTGTCGACTATTGCCAGATTCTCTGGCTCTGCGTTAAATTTGTGCTCTAGAGCGTCTAAAATATCTCCCCAATTTGCGCTATTGAAGGCGTTTTTGACATCTAGCGTGAGGAGAAGACATACTTTACGAGCTTTGAGGCTACCAGATCATGCTTGTATTGCTGTCTTTATGACTTTCTCGATCGCTCCGACTGTCGATCGAAAAAAAAGCCTCTAGCACGGTCGATGTCGTTGCGAAGTCTTCCTTGCATGAGGTTCTCGAGCAGTTTTCCAGCAATATCAAGCATACAGAGTGGTCTTAACGATGAAAGTGTTACGGGGGTTACCTTACCTTTGTCTAAGAGAACCAATCTTTGCCGCTTCCAGACTACGGGAAACGTGCCGGTTGCCAAGCATGCATTATATGTATTCAGGAGTATGTCTGGGTATTCTAGAACTACAGTCTTGATCGCCGATGTCGGGATGCCATCAAGGCCAGGTGTCTTTCCCGTCTTGAGAGACTTTGCCGCGTCTTGCAGCTCCTTAGTTGTAAAAGGTGTTGATTTGCCATCTTTTCCGTAATGTCTTTTCTCCCGCGGCGGATGTTTAGGGAACAGCTCCGCTACAATAATGTCCATTAAGGCAAGAGACTTCGGCGCTTCTGGTAAAGCCTTTCTAAGTTGTTTGGTGATAATTTGGTAGGCTTTACCCAGATGTCCTTGTCGAGATCATTACAGATCTCTTTCCATAACATCGCTTTTCTTGCTTTGATGGCTTAGCTCACCGAGCTCAAAAAAATAGCTTTTGTATGCTTTTGAGCTCTTCGAGCTCAAAAGTTTGATAGAAGTTTAATAAAACACTATTTGTTGAATTTTCAAATCGCAATAACTTTTGAATGAATGAACCGATTTTCACGCGGTTTGTGGCATTCGACGCAATTTTTTAAGCTTCAAAAAAAGATCTCCAAGTTTAAATTGATAAAACAGAAAATTTCTGAGTAATTCCGAAAAAACACTTTTTTGGTTGTCTTTCGTCAACGATAACTCATGAACGAATCAACCGATTTTGACCGGACTGAAGGCGATCGACGTGGTTTTCTAATGTTGAGAGCTAATTAGTTTTGAATTGATCGGTAAAGCCGTTTAAAAGTTATTCCAAAAAAACCACTTTTGAAAAAAATTTTTTTTTTAGTTTTTTTACAATTTCTCAAAATCTACCGGTGCGAATTGGTCCAAATTGTATTCAAAATCTAAGTTTGGTCAAGCCCTTTCGAATGACACCAACTGCGGTCGAATCAGCCCAGCTGTTCAAAAGATGTGAGAGGTTTACATACAAGCACACACACACACACACACACATCCATACGTACATAAAGACGTATCAAAGTACATGATTGTGTACTCTAATTTTTTTTTAAAGTCCTAGAAGATAGATTTTAGGAATTTCATAAAAAGTGAAATATTTTGTAACCACGCACACTAAATACGTTCCAAAATTGTTTCTTTTAATTTTTAAATTTACAAAAAATTTTTTTTAATTTCCGAAAATCATATGCAACCATATCGGTTACTTGGATTTTTTAATTTTTTATTATATATCTTTTTGTAAAGAAATAAAATTTTTTTTTTTTAATAGTCTTATGAACGTGGACTTGGCGCGATTTTTTTACAGTGAAACTGTTTTTGCTCAGATTAATAATACAAGTTAATAAACAAGTAGTTTTGCTCAAATTAATTAATAATTAAATAAAGAATCAAATTCGGTCCGTCAGTGGCTCGTAAAAATCCCGAATTAATTTCTAATTACTTATACGATGAAATAAACAATTAATTTTACTCAAATTAATTAATAATAAAACAAAATAATAAAACTCAATTCGGTCCGTCGGTGGATCGCAAATGCTCAAGAGCAATTATACTTCATAATACAATAATCTAAATAATTAATTTATCTCAAAGTGACTAATAATTACTTATACGATGAAATCAAAAATTTATTTGTCTCAAACTAATTAATAATGCAATGAAAGCTTAAAGTCGGTCCGTCAATGGCTGGCAAATTCCCACATTAATTTATAATTAACAATACAATGAAATAAGCAATTAATTTTTCTAAAATTAGTTAATAATTAAAGGAAAAAAAATGGAAACTCAGTCTGTCAACGGCTCGCACAAATTCCACATGAATTTATAATTAATTATACGATGAAATAAACAATTAATTTATCTCATAAATTAATTAAATAAAAAATTAAATAAGAAAAATTAAGTTCGCTCCGTCAATAGCTCGCCAATCCCCCAAGTAATTTACAATAGCAATTTAAACACAGTGTAGCTTTAATTCGATAATGATTCGCAAAATAATTATTCAAATAATTCAAAATTCAACAATTTGGCGGGCTCGCGGTGGATAACTAATTACGGTTGGTAAATCAACTAAGCTTGCGGGTAGTTGAAGCTCGAGATAAGTTTGGGCTCGCACTCGGAGATGGCGCGTCGGTCGGGCTAGCTGTCTTACACAGCTCCACGTTACGTTTAATGACAACAACAAAAAGAAATCAAATTCAATTGTCGGCATATATCAATGTTCCAACCAATAAGACCATTAACAATAGTAATAATAATGTCACACAGTTGGTTCAATGACAGCGTCTCGAACAAAAAAAAATAACAAAAAAATATAAATAATAAGAAGCGAACGCTCAACTTTGAATCTACATTTTAATATACGAACACACACACAAATACATCCCGATGGTGCTCGCCTCTGAGTGGCTAGACTAGCGATCAGAATCACCCTACGGCAGCAGTGAACCCCTCGGGACGGTACTCGTCCAGGTAGCTGACTCTCAACGAAGTTGGCGGGATAGCAGGCGGAATAGCTTCGATGTCTCGGCGATGGCGTCTCCCACGTGCACGTAATAATAATAATTAATCCTCACTCGGCAATAATCCACACAGTGGTCGTGAACAATAACTTCGACAAGGTACAATCGTAAATAAATCTTAACAATGTGCAATATTTAACTCAGTAATGGTGGTAAATTGCAATGTAAAATATTTTAATGCATGTAGTGGAATTTTTGCGACTAACAGGCACGGCGTCCAGATCAGAATCCCTCAATTATGGCTGCCTCCTCAGCAACATGTGTTCTCTAGTTTTCCGTTAGTTCAAAAAACTCGCATCCAATCAGCTCACGGCTTCTTCTGGCCGGCCGTTGTATTACGGGATGCGTCCAGTACTCCGTTGCGATCGATGATTGGTCGATGTCACTCGGATCGGCTTACAGCCCCCAGATAGTGCCTCGCTCTGCTGCCATTGATCAACCGCCGTCGTCATTCGTCGGTTTCAAATTTTGCTTCGCTCTCGCCGTGGTCCTCCTCCAGATGTCACGCTGGTCGTTGATGGCTCTGTGTAAATTCGCGGGTTCGTCTGATCGCTCAACTTATTTTCGCTCTCACTCTAACATACTCTCTACAATATTCACACTCGGTCATGCATACTTTTCAAATTCGGCGCGTTTTCGGTTTTAAGTCTTACTTCGAGCTTCACTCTCTGATCAGGAGGCCGCTTGGGGTGACACAAGCGCGTCGAATCTCTGCATTCCTTCAGCTTATCCAAAATAATTAATAATGATAAAGAAAAATAATCTAAAACAAATAGCCAAACTAGTCTTTTGTCAAGGGGAATTTTTCCCATGTCACAACACTTCCCCCCAGTCGTCAACTGGGAGCCACAGGGATCGCTGATTGTCGGTACCATGAGTCCCATCACCGGAAGTACAGGTTGTTGTATTTACGCAACGGCGTAAATACAAAAAACTCAGTCGTGCCCCCTTTCTCGGCGGCAGAGATCGGGCGACGCACGGCGACGACAAGTACGCAACGGCGTATCAAAAAATAAAAAAACAATAAAATAAAAACAATACAAAGTAAAACAATCTCTTTGGCCGCGACGTATCGGCTACCTACGCTCTTTCGGCAATGGCTAATGGCGTCCTTGGCGGGAATCGCCGGCTCGAGGCGGGAATCCAAGTTTGTGGACTTGCATCTAGGGCACTCCTCGGAGAACAGCTCTTGGAAGTTAGTGGCCCACTCATGAGCTGGGCATACAGCCTGGCTTTGTAGTTGGACATCCTGTAATGAGTACAATCACACACATAGAACATGCAACGATAATACAAATACAGGGAGTCCTCGAGCTTCAATTTAATCGTCGGTGTCAGGAGGGAGTAACGGCGCGCGGACAAGTCGCAGGGCCTTTACATGTTGTCGACCAGCTGGTCGATCATTTTGATCAGCGAGTTCCTACACGACGGGTGATATGACGGCCGAGACAGTATACGTCTCTTCGGGGTATTTACGCGCGAGTTTCGACGAGAAACGATCGGCTCCTCGGGAAAACACGTGTTGTCTAACTCGGACGACATCTCCGACGGCAAAGCGCTCATCTTGATGATGACGATTATAATAGCGGGCTTGGCGTTCAAAACTACGTCCTAAATTGTCGGCTACTAGGTCGTGAAGTTGAGTCAGTCGAGTCAGACAGTTCTCCCGAGCGGTTGTGTCAGGGCAGGGGATGTCTACGTCACCTTCGACCAGTTTTCGGTAGTATTTCGGCGGTCTGGGTTGCCAGTCATAATTCAGCATGGCCGGAGAAACGTGTGACGAGCTGTGAACAGCAGTATTGTACGCGTGACGGAATTCGTGGACATGTTCGTCCCAAAGTCGGTGATCTAAATCGACGTAAGAAATAATCATCGTCTTCAAGACTTGATTGACGCGTTCGACAGGGTTCGCTTGAGCGTGGTACGGTGGTGTTCAGGAATGATGGATTCCATACGCACACGCGACTTCCTCCATCGATTTATTCGCAAATTCGGTGCCGTTGTTGGTCAACAACACTTCGGGACAGCGAAACCGGTGCACAAATAATTTATCAAATTCTCGAATGATCGTCGGTCCATTAGCCTTCCTAATTGGGCATAGTTCAATCCATTTTGTGAACAAGTCTTGGAACACGACCATGTACTTGAACTGATTCTTACTGGCCGGGAATTCCATACAATCGGCGGTGACAACCGTCCAAGGCGTATGAACGGTTCGTCGACACATCAGCCCAGTGGGTGGTTGCTGCAAAACTTTCGCAGTCTGGCAGGTCGGACATTCGTCGACGTACTTACGTACGTTTTCGTTTATTCCAGGCCAATAATAGTCGACTGCGACTCGATCAGCCGTTTTTTCGACTCCTAAATGGCCAGCTTCGGGTGGATCGTGATCTTCGGCGATTATTCCCTAATGCGCGGCTTTCGGTGGAACTAGTTTCCAGGCGTCCAGGTCCTCGACGACCTGCGCGATCATTCGATTCGGCTTAAAGCGGTACAAGCGGTCCTCCTCGACTTGCCACCTTTTTTATCATCTCGGGTTATTCAATACATCTCGTTTGCGTCGTGTATACCAGTCGTCAACCAACTCAACAACTGGCACGTCAACAGTTTCGGGTTCTTCGTCGACCACGCAGATGTCATCGTCAGTGTCAAATTTGTCGCGCTCGAACATTCAGGATAAGGCATCGGGGACATCGTTTAACGAGCCCTTACGATACTCGATCGGAAATTGGTATTCAGCTAGTCGCATCGTTCATCGGCTCAGCCGGGGCGTCTTACTTTTTAGATCACGCAGCCGACGAAGACTACTGTGATCCGTGATCACCTTGAAGCGATAGCCTTCTAGATGTCGGCGGAAATGTTCGCATGCCCATAATACGGCTAAGCATTCACGCTTGGTCGCAGAATAATTCCTTTCGGCCTTATTCATGATGCTACTCGCATAAGCTACGACTTTCTCACCACCCTCGTATACTTACGTCAGAACAGCGCCTAACCTGGTCGCGCTAGCATCAGTCTAACACAAAGGTCTTAGAAAAGTCGGGACACGCTAACACTGGAGCCGTGGCCAAAGCCACTTTCAGGGCTTCAAATGCAGCGTTTTGTTCGGCAGTCCAAGTCCACCGGGCTTTCTTACTCGTCAGTCTCGTCAACGGTTCGGCAATAGTCGCAGAGTCAGGGATAAAACGTCGATACCACGACGCCATCCCCAGAAATCGTCGTACTTGTTTCATGTTCGTCGGTCTTGGAAAATCCAGCATCGGTTTTACCCGATCTGTGTCGACAAGCAGGCCTTGTTCGTTTACGCGATAACCTAAGTAACGTACCTCGTCCGTGCAAAATTCGCATTTGTCAAGGTTAATCTTTAGATTTGCCACCTTCAAGGCGTCGAATACTTCGTTCAGAGCATCCGTGTGCTCTTCGAAGGTCTCCGTGACGACAATCAAATTGTCCAGATAGCCAAAGACCTTAAGTCCGCGTCGTCGTCCTAACATTTTGTCTATGAGTCGTTGAAAATGCGTTGGTGCTCCAGCCAACCCAAACGGCATGCTAACGTATTGAAACATACCTCGGCCTGAAACGCAGAACGCGGTGTATTCGCGACTTGTGGGGTCTAATTTTACTGATGATACTGGGTGATACGCGTGCTTAAGATCGATCTTAGAAATAAATTTAGTCTGGCGGTTGATCTATTTTTCGAATTTTTACCAGATTTTTTGAAATGCCTCGCCTCAACTCAACAGCACACAATGTTAACCGCGCTATATGAGTCAATTCAAGAACAAATACTAAAATACGATAACAACATGAGGCTTCAAAATCCGAAACCTTCACAAAGAGAATTTCCTCAAGATCAGAATGGGAATCACTATCCTCGCAATAACGGCCCACGAGGATATTTCCAAAATAATTAACAAGGACCCCCAGCCCATGGACACCCGTGGTCCAAACCGGAAACAGATCTCTATGTCAATCCGAAACCGGTCGCATTCGCTTACAATGCACCGAGCATATCAAATTTCGCTACCAAAGAACCACAATACTACGAAGACTATCCAGTTGCAACTCAAGGCTGGTATGGACTACCACCTTGTGGAAACAACGAATGCGAACATGCAGATTGCGAAGATCCTCAAGCGATGGCGTATTCCGTCAACAATAACTATCCTCAAAATAACAACAATTACACACAAAGAAATTCCCAATATCGATCTCTCTATCAAAATCCAAATCACCCTGGAAATTATAATCCTTCCTACAAACCCTACACCTCCCGTCCTCCCTACAACCCTCAGTATAATCCTCAATACCCCCCACAAACTAAACCCCAATATTCTTCCCAAAACCCCGAATATTTTCCTAAAAATCAACGCCCCCAATACCAGCAAACAAGAACACATGGAATAGTGCAATCAACGCAACTGCCGCAAGGGCCATCCCTAGTTACATCAATGGAGATATACTCTGAGTCATCACCAGTACTGTTAGAAAGACACATTCAGAGCTCAGAGATCTGCAACTGCCCAGGCTGCCCGAAGAGAAACCTCAAGAAAGAGGAAGATCCTTTAGAGCCTTCTTTAAACTTGATGGGCGCTCGTCCGACCGAGGTAAAGACGAGTCAGCCCCAACTGCCTCAACAAATTACAGCAGCCATGTACCGTCAACACAATTAGTAAATGGAATCGCCCTAGTCACCGGCCGAGGACCAGTAATCACAGTTAAAAATCCAAAATTTCTTAACAACAACTGTGAAATAATGATTGATTCCGGAGCAAACTACGATTTCATCAGCATCGAAGCCCTAGCAGATGACACCACCTTCATCTACGAAAATTTCGGGCAAGTGAACGGGATCCGAACAAACAAACAACCGATCATCGGACTCGTCACACTCAGTCTGTTCGACAAGGCCATCCCGTTCCGGATAGTACCTCGCCGACTAGGAGGCTACCTAGCCATCCTCGGTAGCGAATTTCTTGCCAAAGAACAAGCCAACATCTCATTTTATTGGCATACAATGGTCCTGAGAAGCCAGCCGGTTCGTCCGATCCCGTTCATCATAAAGCGAGGATCCTGCGAATCTCAAATGCTCGCGGTAGGCGGTGGTCCCAAAATTGAATTAGCATGTCCGCTTCTACTCGGGAAATATCAACGCTTCATTATAGACACAGAAGGAGACGTCACAATCATCAATAATCCAGCCCTTCAACCTGGAACTTACATAAACCCGAATAACCGATTAATCGCACGGGGAATCAGTGGCGAAGCAGTACAAACGCTCGGTACAGTCGAGTTAAAAATTTTCGGACTACCAGTCCAATGTCAAGTAAGCCGAGAAGATCTGCCGGTCCCTGGAGTGGGGATACTCGGAAACGACTGTTAAGAACATGAGAAAGCCGAGATCTCATACTACGAACAAATTCTTACCGTCATGGCTCGACCTCTAGAGCCTATACCTTTTAGCCTAGACATCTTCGAACCGTCTATCTTTACCGTTCCTCCCAGAACAAAAATCTTCGCCCCAGTTCCCATCAAAAATCCAGGACTGACCCAAGGATATCTGCCTCGAATAGACCTTCCAGTAGGCCTATTTATGGGCGAAGCTTTAGTAACTGGAGACAAAGGAATGGGCACCTGTATGGTCGTTAATACAACTGACGAGCCCGTCACGATCGAACTAGACCCTCAAATCCTCGAAGAATATGAATTTCACATTGAAGAGCCACTCAACAGTTCCAGTGACTCTACAGACGACGGTCCAGCAAAGATCAAGACCATTAAACAACGGGCAACGGAAATTTTAAATAAATTTCCACTACAACATCTCGATATAGACCAGCGACAACAAATCACCGACATTGTCCAAGACTTCACCGACATCTTTCACCTACCTGGTGACAAATTAGGATGTTCTAATCGAGCAACCTGTAAGATTCCGACTATAACTGATAAACCAGTCAACGTGAAACAATATCGTTTCCCTAAACAACACCAAGACGAAATCCAACGGCAAATCGACAGCTTGATGGAACAGGGAATTATACGAAACTCTAAATCTCCATATAATTCCCCGGTATGGGTCGTCCCAAAGAAGGCAGACCCCAAAACAGGAGCCAAGAAATGGAGAATGGTAATCGACTTCAGAAATCTAAATAAAATCTCCATAGGAGACGCATACCCATTACCCTCTATAGTCGGCATCCTGGATCAACTAGGAGATGCTCTTTATTTCAGCGTCTTCGATCTCACCAGTGGGTTTCATCAAATAGAAATGGACCCCGAAGACGCCCACAAAACTGCATTCTCCACTCCATTCGGACACTTCGTGTACGCCAGAATGCCCTTCGAACTAGAAGGAGCCCCAGCCACGTTCCAAAGGATGATGAATTCAACTTTGAGCTGCTTACCATGGATACTAAATTATTTAGACGACATCATCCTCCACCCTCGTTCTCTAGAAGAATACGGAATCCGCCTCAGACGATTATTTCGAGTACTCCGAGACGCAGGGCTCACACGACAACCAGACAAATGCAAATTTTTGAGCTCAGAAGTCGACTATCTCGGACATGTCATCTCTCGAGACGGAGTGAAACCTGATCCTAAAAAAATTCAAGCAATCCTAGACGCTCCAAATCCCCGTAACCAACGAGAGATGAGAAAATTCCTCGGCCTGGCAAACTACTATCGCTGACTCATCGATAATTACGCCCTTCGAACTAAACCGTTAACCGATTTAACTCGAAAAACGAAACCTTTTAAATGAACCGAAGAAGCCGAAAGGGCCATTCAAGACATCAAGAACGCCTTGTGCAAAAATTCAACCCTTTCATTTCCAGATCTTGACAAGCCCTTCATCTTAGCGGTCAGTTCTTCAGAAGAAGGCATAGCGGGTATCCTGAGCCAAGAATTAGACTCCACTGACCCAGCAGAAAATTTAAATAAAAATGAAAAAATCGTAGCCTGCACATTCAGAGTCTTACGTGACGCAGAACTGCACTATACTCCGGACGAAAAAGAATGTCTCGCCGTTGTATATGCCATCCAGCAGTTCCGTCCTTATTTATACGGAAAAAAATTCACCGTTCAAACAAAAAAGGCCTGTGTAGCCTGGCTACGAGACACACACGATCTCACCGACAGACAACGGAAATGGCGATCAAAAATCAACGAATTCCACTTCAAGATCGCTATCCGGACCAACGTCGGAGATCAATACGCGAATACACTCTCATACAACCCTACAGAACGTCCAGAAGGAAAACAAGAGCTCCAAGAAAAAGAGGAAACGCCTAACGAGCCCTCTAGAATCACCAGCCAAGAAAACATACCAGAAGCCGTCTTGTTACCGGCAACAGGAGTTGAGAAAATCACCTCAGATCCTCCAAAACGCCGCCCTGGACGACCTTTAGGTTCAAAAAATTGGCCAGCCCTCAAGAGCGCTCCAGAGATTTGACAAACGATTGCCTCTCGATTACGGTTGGAACTACGCAGAGGATCTCATAAAAATCCCATTAATTTCATGGAACCCACCACCTCCAGCAACGACGAAGAAGCCGAAGGGTTGGGTCAAGATCACGTTGGAGATGATGATGTGTTCCACACTCCAGAACCTAGAGGGGGGTAAGCTAGTCCATCTCTACCAGCTAGAGATTCAATTAGGGAACTAACTTCCCCGGCCTATTTTGACTCTGGCGACGATGGAGATGAAGAAGAAGAAGAGACCCCCATAGTTCCACAACAGACAGAATCGTCTGGAGAAATCACTGAATCATCCACAGAAAATACTCCTAACGTTCAAAACACCATTAGAACAATTGAAGAATTATCCGATGATCAAATCCACACCCCATCCCGACCTCCCTTATCACCAAAAATTCCTAAAGGAAATCCCCGCTGGTGGCGACCAGTACCTGTGCCAAGTCCTGACGTAATAAAAGAAGTAAAAAGATCTATCGAAAATTTTAAACAAATAAGATCACTGGAAAAGACATTCAACGAAGAAGCCAGCGAAGAAGCTGAAATAACCATAAATGAGTTTATCTCGAAAGAAGCAAACGAGGCCCGGGATAGTACCAGTGACATCAGCGAACCAGACGACACGGTAATCGTAACTCGACCTACAACGAAAAGCCCGGAAATTAACCAAGAAAAATCTCCTACAGATGACTTCTCACCTAGAACCGACATCACTGATACCACCATCCAATTGGCCCCAGAAACACCAACTTTAGTTCGTACAATGATAGAAAATTTTGAATCACAGGGCATCAAGTGGGATCCAGAGTCAAGATCATTAATCGACACTAGCGTTCACCAAGGGTCAACCCCGTATAGACCCATACCAGATCAATCTGTCATCACTCAGATGAGGACCAGACTATCAGAACTACCTACAATAAATACCGCAGACTCACCTGGCGCAAGCTCCAGCCGGTTCTTAGACTTCGGATCTCCTGTAGCAACTACTTCTACAACGCCCGAGAACACAGAAAAATCAAAGAAAAGAGTCTCTTTTCTGGAACCTATACCTCAAACCCCGGGTATAACAAATAATCCACCTATGTCTCCGGAATTATCTAACGAAGAAGAAGACACGACTTCACGAGAAACATCCTCGACAGCTCAACAAAATCCAGAAATTGCAACTCCACCGGCAAACAATGACTCTCCCACGCCAATAAGGTTTCACAGTCAAGAGAGAAAAGCAGCAATCATCATAGAACCTCTAGAAACTTCCTCCGATGAGAAAACAATGCCAACCAATAACCAGCCTCTAAACAAAAACCTAGAGGGGGGGATGGAAAAATCAATAAACTCGGAAGAACCAGTGTCAGATAGACCCGACGAACTAAGAGTAGTGGAACTATTAAAGAGCCGAGATGGACTCACTTACGCTCGAGATAACATCGCTCACTTCCTCACTACAGACTGCGAACTAGCCACCCCAACAGCAAAGTTACTCCGTGACCTCAAATTCATCGATGTTGACGATCTGAAACAGGCCAAACCACGTAAAGGAGATGTCCTGGTGACAAAAATTGGCAAATATCGGATTTTCTCTATCTTTGTCGGAGAATATCATCGGACTAAAATATCCAGTGAAGATTTAATAAACGGCCTTCAAAGCTTTCGCCTCGCATTAGAACGTTACGAAATTCACTCCCTAAGAATGACTCAAAATGGAGATGGATTCGGGTCCATAAATATACAACAACACCTGATGAAAGAACTACGAGATTGCCCTGTACAAATAACGCTCTGTGACGGAGAAATCTCCGTACCAGGCGAAGAACTACGACCCGAAATCATCAAAGAAAAACACGCAAGCCTGATCGGAGGACATAAAGGAGTCCTCAAGACTTATTGGAGAATAAGAGAAAATTTCTACTGGCCAGGAATGAAAGAACAAATTTACCAATACATCCTGAGATGCGACACTTGTCAACAGAAGAAATTATCCAGAATAAAAACTAAACAACCTATGGTAATCACCGATACACCGTCCGACGCGTTCGAAAAAATCTCGATCGACACCGTAGGGCCACTACCTATGACCGCAAAGGGCAACGTACATATCCTCACTATACAGGATAATTTTACAAAACATTGCGCAGCTATAGCAATACCGGATATCAGGACCCAAACGATCGCAGAGGCCCTGATCAATCAATATATTTGCCTATACGGATGTCCGAGAACGATCTTGTCGGATAGAGGAACATCATTCACCTCAAAACTCTTGGCAAAAATGTCGGAAATATTAAAAATAAGAAGAGTAACAACTTCGGGATACTATCCCCAAGCTAACGGATCACTGGAGAGAAGCCATCAAACTCTTGTTGAATATCTCAGAGTGTTTGTCGAATCCTTCTCAGACTGGGACGAATACTTACCCATGGTCATGTTTAACTATAACACCTCGGTTCATAGTGGGACAAAATTCACGCCTCACGAGTTAGTTTTCGGTAAAAAGGCTCGCGCTCCAACCGAGTTCCCCGATTATGAAAAAGTTGAAACATACCCCGATTATCTGATTGACCTAATGAATCAATTAAATCACACCCGGAGCGTCGCTCGCGATTCACTTGTCGAATCAAAATTAAGATCTAAAGAAAAATTCGATAAAAACTTACATCCAATAGATTTTCAAGTAGGAGATTTCGCTTACAATTTGAACGAAACTCGGAAAAATAAACTCGATATCTATTATAAAGGTCCTTTTGAGATCGTAGAAATTACCGATAAGGGCTGTCTGATATTGGAACTTCCCAATGGAAAACGCATAATCAAACATCCCAGCAAACTGAAAAGAGCTATTGAATAAAATAAACACACTCCTGTTACAGACGATCACGTCCACACCAAGTAACACGATACAAAAAAAAAATAATATAATAAATATGCGGCTACTCCAAGTTAACATATGCTGCCTACTCATCATGTTTATGGAATCAGGTCAAGACGCTCTAATAATTCAGCCAGCTTCATCCAATCCAGGAATCCTATTCGCTATGAGTGTGACTGCAGCGCCAGTCAAAATATGAACTACGGGAGGCTGTCAGAGTATGTTTTTATACGTATGTCAATAGCAAGAAACATAAAAATAAATAAATTTTATAAATAATTGTAAAAAAAAAGTTATAAAAAATATGTGACAATTTTATACACCGATAGAAGGATTTGTTTGTTAATGAATATTTTTTAACTGTTAGCAAATATTTATTTAAAATCAAATGCAAAAATAGCATTTTCTTTTGACACTTTTTATAATCCTATAGCTGGAATACATGATAATAATTCAATTCACTAAATAAATTAACCTTTTTAATATTTATAAATACAAAAGATAATTATGAGCTATGATAGAATTCGGTATTTTACAATAAACGTTATTATAATGTAATATAATTAATACAAATAATTTATAAAAATGATTTTTGTTTATAAGAAATCTTCATATCATATGATATTACAAGCAAAACAAATTCACTCAACAAAATATTTATTAACTGTTAATAAATATTCGTTAACTATTAATAAATAGTTATTAACTATTAATGAATGTACTTTCCTACCAAATAAATATTTATTGAATGTTAAAAAATATTTATTAAAGTTTAATAAATTAAATAATTGTCTTCAAATAAATTAAATTATTAATAGTTAATAAATCCTTTTATCAGTGTAATAATTGCAGTTTTGTTTTTTAGTTAAACGAATCAACAACAAGTACGTATAATGATAAAAAATAAAAAAGAATGCAGTAAATATTTCTGCTGGTATTTTTTAAGACACAACAACTCTGGTGTCTCATTTTTTTTTAATTTATTAAAATTAAAACAAAATAAATACTTCCACGTGTACTTGCTTATAATTTTAGGAATAATAGCCTCCCGTAACTCCGAAAGTAACCACTGCGAACGCTTCAGTCGATTTCATTTCCCCTACCATGGCTTCACTCAGAGCGAATACGAAAAATACAAAACTATCCATCTAATAGAACGAGAATGGAAAATAATCTCTACCATAGACGTCGGAACCATCATCAATATATCTCCTTGGCAAGAGATGTCATCATACAGCGATAAAGAAAGCCGCCAAACTTGTCTATCATACTTCTCTCCCCCGGAGTGCGCAATCCTGGGAAAGAAGCTATATTAAAAGACTTAGAAAGAGACAGAGAGGATGTAATCAATCGATTAAAACAAAATCTAAAACAAGCAGACAGTACTACATCAACTAAAATCCGAAACCGAAGGACCCCCTGGTTTGGATTCGTAGGATCCATAGCTCGAAAAGCCTTCGGACTTATGGATTACGACGACCACGAACACATTTCTCAAGAAATAGACTAACTATACAACGACCAAAGAGAGATAACAACACTCGTAAACAACCCAACGCATATAATAAAATCAGAAATATACAAAATCATCTCCGATCAAAACAACACTAAGGCCAGAGTCACCCTGTTGTCCAAAACAATCAACAGCTACGCCACCAAGATCGGGAGCGAGATCGAGAAAATGAAAGAACGTCGAGTCTATTACGCTACCTCAAGGAAGCTGAGTCAGCGATAGAAGACGCTAAGAGAGGGGTCGTCCCAGGAGGAATTCTTTCACTAGACCAACTGAAAAATGCAACAAGAGATATTACGACACGTTTTCCCAACCTAAATCCCCCTCAACCAGTGGACCACGTAAATTTCCAGACCCTTTCCAACATCGCAAAGGTAAACACGGGAAGAATAGATAATAAATTCCTAATTATAATCACCTTACCATTGTTCAACCAAATCACATTCCAACTATATCAAATAAGACCTATACCTGTCCCTCAAACAATCGGAGGAGCCATGAGAAGCCTACTGATCCGCCCAAGCAAGGATTATCTCGCAATAGACGCCCTCCAAGATCAATACTTTTTAGCGGACACGGAAACCATAAAAAATTGCAAAACAATTTCAACAGACCTAGCCTGTGAAATTAACGTCCCCCTCAAACCAATAAAAGACAACACAGAGTACGAACTACAGCTCTATTTAAAGCCAAACAACGATACAATGAAACAATGTGACGTCCGAATATTGCCTAAATGTTCAACGCAACTAATAAAATTACATCAATCAAATTCCTGGGCTTATTCCACCTGTAAGCCAGAAAACTTTATAACAACATGCGATTCAAAAATACGCATCGAACACCAGATCCATGGCTCGGGCACCTTCACCTTGTCCCCCGGCTGCGTCCTAACAAATAATCATCTCGTAATCAAAGGGACCGAAGAAGAAACAGACACAATCGGTATCTTCACCTTCCCCACCATAAACTTAACACATTTGGTGACTAACCTCACCGAAAAACCAAAACCACCTCATCTGCTAACAAACATCGCCGAAGAACCAGTAGGGGAAAATACCCTACTCTCTCCATGGGGCGACAGCCTCGAAGGAAACGAGAACAGACTCACGAGAATTGGACTTCACCATCAAGAAGAGTCAAAACATCGGTACGTCACAATCGCAAACACAGGCGCAGTGCTCTCAATTATAACATCCCTCGCACTTTTCTTTGGATATTATTACTACGGTTGTTATTGCAACTGCCTCAAACCTCTGCAAAAATTTAAAACAAAAAAACAAAAATCGTTCCAAGGAAAGACGAACGAAACATTCAAACTCACGGACACAATTTCAACGTACCCAACTCGGTCAAGATCTCCAGGACCAGCAAGACACCAACAGAGTCTACCAGGAACTCACGGACGACAGATGGTAACACCATCAACTCCAGCCCGGACCGGCATTCGACTCGCCGACTACGACTACGACTAGAATGAATAAAAATTTAAAAACAAGACAGAAAATATCCCTGTAAAATTACATCTATATCTATATATTCTCCTTTTTTTATTGTTATTAAATAAAAATTATAATTAAGCACATACATCTTACCTATATATTTCATCCTCGTGAGAGAAAGAAAAGGAAAGAATCAATAACAAAAAAAAATTTTTTTTAAAGGATATTAATTTCAAAAAAAAAAAAAAAAAATTTTTTTTTTCTCTTCTTTTTCAATTCTTTTTATTTTTTTCCCCCCCCTCTTCTTTCCCTCTACAATACAAATTTTGTGTGATAAATAGCAACCTGCAATATAGAACGCAGCAAATTAAACATAATGTTTCTATCGTTTCAAATTAATACAAAGTGAGTCATCTGTCGGCGGTTGAATTATTAAAAAGATCCAACACAAAGAATCAATAAGAACTCTATTTTAACCGCGGCAAACTAATTACCACACAAGAAGCGATGGTAATAAGGAACAGTAGCCACGCTAGTCGACTTCATTACCACTAATTGCTAATAACCGTCTCCCAACCACGCCTACCTACTAACACACACAAACGGTCCCTTCCAACTCCCCAACTAACCTCCTCCCTCTATCCAACTGCTTACCCAACGACCTTAATAAAAAGCTTAAATTATTATATTAAAACTATTACTAAATCTAATAACTATATTAAACAAAAAAAAACTTTTTCCACTTTCTATTTTTTTGTGTTTGTTATATTTTTCACTCTATTTAAAAATATTTAACATAGAAAGCACAATTTTTTTTTTATATTATCATCTCTTGATCTTGGTTCCAATAGCAAGTGGCCGGGAGACGTTGTGATACGGGCCCAGTCAGCAAAAACCTGACACCCTGCAAAAATTCTTTTTATTTTAACAAAGATTTTTTTTCTCTCTTCTTTCTTTCAAAAAAAAAAGGGGCGAGAAAGAAATACCAAAACTTACTTTACAAGGCAAGACCTTGATAAACAAATTCGGTTATCGCAATCCGCAATGTTGCGATCTCCAAAAAATTGGGAGCGACCCAAATTTCTTCATAGAGGTGCCTGGATCCTCCAACTCAAACAAAAATAGAAGGCGGCGGCCTTTCTAACACTTCTGGAGCCACAGAGCCCAAAAGTGCATAAGATGCCTAACGACCCCAATGAATGTGGCCTCTCTCCCGGAGTATCATTTGAAGTCCCTGCAAAGCACGTAACAGTCTCCACTCCCGTACCGCAAATCCTGTAAAAATTCATTATTTAACTTCTTCATTTTCTTTGTATTATTACCTAATAATTTTAGAAACTCATCCGCTCCCGGAAAACAGAAGTCACATATTAAACCAAGTTCCATATC
>NW_025401887.1:0-17190 GCF_020080835.1 Cotesia glomerata
TGGTTCACATTACTAAATACTCCAGCTCAATCTCCTTTTAAACTCAATTTTTGACTTAGTCATAAAAATTTTAACCTAGCAACCAATTTTTACAAATTTTCTTGAGTAGTACTTATTACTGACCGCCTTAAATTCTTAAAATAAACAACTGCGTCACATGACAACATATTTTGGCTGAATTCCATTTCAAATTTAATTTTACACTTGGTAAAAAAAATTTAAGCCTCCTCAAGGGAAGTTAGCCCCCCCAGACAAATCTTATTACTAATTGAGATAAAATCTCAGAATTAAATTTGAGAAATAATCACCATGTTCACATGACTATATGTTTCAGCTCAATTTGCTTCTAAATTAAATTTTACACTTGGTACAAAAATGTAAGTCTCCTTACGAGAAATAAGCCCGCCCAGACAATACTTATTACTAATAGAGTTAAAATCTCAGAGTAAAATTTTTAGAATAATCACCCGGTTCAAGTGACTATGTCTTTGAGCTCAATTTCGCTTAACAATTAAATTTTACACTTAGTAAAAAAATTTAAGTCTCCTCACGAGAAATATGCCCGCCCAGACAAAACCTTTTACCCATTGAGATAAAATCTCTGATTTAATTTTTTAAAATAATCACCTGGTTCACACGACACTATGTATTTGCTTAATTCTAGATTTTTATCTAGGTTTTCATCTTGTTTAGTACCCTCATCTGATGTATTACTCCTTGAATCAAAGATAGTCACAACTCCAGTCACCTGAAAAAATGGTTTTTAGTTTCTATTCGATCAATAGTAAATGGTTTAATAGTGTTATATTTACCTTAATCGTACCACTACTCACAATACCTACCTTTTTTTACCTTGTAATTATTTAATTTTTTTATTCTCTTCGTAAATATTTTTCGTAAAAAAATAGTTCCTGTGACTGCTTCTAACGTCTACTTCTTATAAATTATTTTTAATTCACCGTCTGTCGATTTGGGTTCTACTATTAGTACCTAAAGTACTTGTAAGCTTCTTCTTTTTCACGTAAGTAAGCTATCTGGACAATACGAGGATCCTTGCCGTTAAATTTTCTTTACTTTTCTTTCTTGTCTAAGTTAGTCCTCATTAGTTCTCAGTTATGCTGCTAGACTGATACAAGTCACTGGAATAAATTTGATTTACCATAATACTGTTCCAAGTACATATTTGCGGACAAAGTTCAGTATTGGACATCTACATTCTCAGCTCCAGTGGTAGTAATCATAGTTGAGGAATAGTCCACGGGGATATTTTAATATCTAAAAAATCTAATATTCTTCACCTTCATAATCGTCCGCATAATCATCAAAAATCATCTTCTTTCGAATATTGTTTTAAAATATTCCTTGCAGACAAATGTTCATCATCATAATCCACGCCAATCCGGCAGAATTTGACGCCAAGTCCCGTTCACAACGTCTGAACGGGGCGACAGACTGCCGAATTATATACTGTAGTCATAACACTTATTTAGGGTTACAGATTTTTTTTTTTTAATTTTAAATCTTCGTTGCCAAATGACATTTTATTTTAGTAGATTATACCTTGTAATCCTGTTATTAAGCAGTGTTTATTTTTTATATTTATTACGCTAGCTAATTTTTAAAAAATTAATCAGCACATACTATAGCGCCGCAGAATTTTAGATCCTGACTTTTTTCTGATGAGAAAAGAGCAGGTTCATAGATTATATAAAAATGAGAATGTATAGAAATCCTAAATAAGATGGAACACTCTAACGAAAAACAACATTAACAGCTTGCGTTTACACTCACCAGGCAGCGCAGCTTGCTATCACTTACATAAATTGTACAAAACGTTTAAAATACACTGCCTCACTGCCCCGCATTTTAAAATTTAAAACTAGCAACACCTATCTGGAAATATTAGCGTATTCAATTATACTTACAGTCCAAAAGTGTATGGAATCGGATTTGTAACTGCCTTTAAGTTTCTTGAAAAAATTCTTTTCTAAAAAAAAAAATTCAAAACATGTAAAACTTGAATTTTTATTTATTATTTCGTATAAAAACCGGAGAAATTCGAAATTTTATAATAGTTACGAAAGTATTTCTTTTAATATCAGTACCATTATCACCAATATAACATAAATCATTATTATTACTTTGAAAATCGCGGAAGAATTAAAATTTATAAAAACATAATTGGGACTTCATGAATAATCATAATAATAACACTTATTATTTTTAGAATTATTATTATTAGTATTACTGTTATTATTTATTTTTATTGTTTCTAACAATTATTTTATTGTTTCTATTGTTTTTATCAATATAATTGTTGAAATTTATATTATTATTATTTTTTGTTTAGACAGTATCCTAAAATTTAACGTATTAATAACACTAGTTATAGTTTATTTTAAAAGCGCTTGTATGTTTACATTAGACATTTTTATTTAAAATTTTACCATATTCACAAGAATTAATAGTAGTCGTTATTGTGTTGAAATAAAAAAATTGACATTTATATCGATAGTAATATTAATATCATTTTCATTGTTATCTCTACTCTAAAGAACACGAAAAACTTGAAATTAAATTAAATGAACCAAATATTATTAAGACTTCAACATGTTTATTAATACTTTAACATGTATTGTATAATATTGGGTAAATTCTGCCTCCTGTCTAAAGTTAGCTACTTATCTACGACTCAAAATAAGCGACACCTATCTGCGATTAATAACATGTCCCATTACTACTTAAAAAATAGACTTTGAATTTGTCACTGCCTCGTAAAGCGCGCGAGGATTCAAATCTAACAGCTCAATTATATCTTTCTATGATAATAACAATGATAATAATAATAATAATAACACACAATAATAATACATACACACATACATACACAATAATAATAATAATAATACACACACAATAATACATAATAATAATAATAATAATAATAATAATAATAATAATAATAATAATAATAATAATAATAATAATAATAATAATAATAATAATTATAATAATAAAAAATTTATTATTATAATTATTATTATTATTATTATTATTATTATTATTATTATTATTATTATTATTATTATTATTATTATTATTATTATTATTATATATTATTAATCGTTTATCGTTATTATTATTTCTATTTAAAAAAATCATGAAAAATTTAACATTAATTATTATGATTTTTATTATTTAATTAATGAAATCCGCGATGAATTAAATTAAAAAATTTATACGAAAGCGTCTCATTTAAATTCTAATTATTACTATTTTTTATCATTTGTAAAATCATGTGCAAAGTCAAATCTAAAAGTAGGCATGAAAAAATTAAATATTAATTTTATTGTTATTGGTATTATTCCGTAAACTAAAGTAATAATTTTAATTTGGACATTATTATTGTTATTGTAATTATTATTCATAAGTATTTATATCATATTCATTCATATATTATTTATATCATAAGTATTTAATATTGTATTTGAATAAAATTAACATTGTTATTATTAATATTTTTATAACAATAGAACCTGTTGTCTAAACCAGCTAGTAATTGGTAATTAATAGGAAGACTTATTCAAAAATAAATTACCGCAGAATTTGCTTTCTCTTCATTATTGACAGGTTCAATGATTTTTCTGGTAGTAGGCGTGGCAGTCGATATTCAATAAAGTGTAAAAATTAGTATTTTTATAATAATAGAACCTGTCATTCAACCCAGCTAGTAATTGGTAATTTATGGGAACAGATTTATTTAACTATAAATTACCGCAGAATTAGCTTTCTCTTCATTATTGACAGGTTCAATGATTTTTCTGGTAGTAGGCGTGGCAATCGATATTCAATAAAGTGTAAAGAATGAGTGTGAATGTAGGTGATTATTGTTTGTTAAGTCTTTCAAAGGACATTGCTACGGGAGCCGGTCGCATTGTAACAAAACACGTAAGTAAAAGAAATGAGTTTTATTGTAATTTTTTTTTCATAAATTGATAAATTAAACATAAATCAAATAATTGAAAGTTGATTAAATTGAATGTTTATTGTTATTTATTACTAGAATAAACTTAAACTAAAATGAAATTTTTAAACTTGTAATATATTTATTTTTAATTATTCTTTTTTTCAGATTTTCGCATCCAAGATGAATTCTAAAAGACCAAATCCATCAAGTAAATAATTTTATCTATTATAATTCTATTTTAAACTTTGATAATTTACGTGTCATAGTAAAAATAACAATAACATAAGTATAATAAAAAGAATAATATAAATAAATAAATATTATATAAATAAAAAATAAATATAATTTAAATAAATAAATATAATATAAATAAATAAATATAATATAAATAAATAAAATAAATATAAATAAATAAATAAATAAATATAATATAATATAAATAAATAAAAATAATATAAATAAATAAATATTATATAAATCAAAAAATAAATATAATATAAATAAATAAATATAATATAAATAAATATAATATAAATAAATAAATAAATATAATATAAATAAATAAATAAATATAATATAATATAAATAAATAAATAAATAAATATAATATAAATAAATAAATAAACATAATAAAAATAACTAAATATTATATAAATCAAAAAATAAATATAATATAATATAAATAAATAAATATAATATAAATAAAAATAAATATAATATAAATAAATAAATATAATATAATATAAATAAATAAATATAATATAAATAAATAAATAAATAAATATAATATAAATAAATAAATATAATATAAATAAATAAATAAATATAATATAAATAAATGAATAAATATAATATAAATAAATAAATAAATATAGTATAAATAAATAAATAAATATAATATAAATAAATAAATATAATATAAATAAAAAAATAAATATAACATAAATAAATAAATATAATATAAATAAATAAATATAATATAAATAAATAAATAAATATAATATAAATAAATAAATAAATAAATATAATATAAATAAATAAATATAATATAATATAAATAAATAAATATAATATAAATAAATAAAATAAATATAATATAAATAAATAAATAAATATAATATAAATAAATAAATAAATATAATATAATATAAATGAATCAATATAATATAAATAAATAAATAAATATAATATAAATAAATATAATATAAATAAATAAATATAATATAAATAAATGAATAAATATAATATTAATAAATAAATAAAGAAATATAATATAAATAAATAAATAAATATAATATAAATAAATAAATATAATATAATATTAATAAATAAATAACAATAAAATATAATATAAATAAATAAATATAATATAAATAAAAAAATAAATATAATATGAATAAATAAATATAATATAAATAAATGAATAAATATAATATTAATAAATAAATAAAGAAATATAATATAAATAAATAAATAAATATAATATAAATAATAAATATAATATACAATAAATAAATAAATATAATATAAATAAATAAATAAATAAATATAATATAAATAAATAAATAAATATAATATAAATAAATAAATATAATATAAATAAATAAATATAATATGAATAAATAAATAAATAAATATAATATAAATAACTAAATATAAGATAAATAAATAAATATAATATAAATAAATAAATAAATATAATATAAATAAATAAATATAATATAAATAAATAAATATAATATAAATAAAAAAATAAATAAAGAAATATAATGTAAATAAATAAATAAATATAATATAAATAAATAAATATAATATAAATAAATAAATAAATATAATATAAATAAATAAATAAATATAATATAAATAAATAAATAAATATAATATTAATATAAATAAATAAATAAATATAATATAAATAAATAAATATAATATAAATAAATAAATATAATATAAATAAATAAATAAATATAATATAAATAAATAAATAAATATAATATTAATAAATAAATAAATATAAATATAATATAAATAAATAAATAAATAAAAAATAAATAAATATAATATAAATAAATAAATAAATAAATATAATATAAATAAATAAATAAATAAATATAATATAAATAAATAAATATAATATAAATAAATAAATATAATAGAAATAAATAAAAAGAATATGAATAAATAAATAAATAAATATAATATAAATAAAAAAATAAATATAATATGAATAAATAAATATAATATAAATAAATGAATAAATATAATATTAATAAATAAATAAAGAAATATAATATAAATAAATAAATAAATAAATATAATATAAATAAATAAATAAATATAATATAATATAAATAAATAAATAAATAAAGAGAATATAAATAAAAAAATAAATATAATATAAATAAATAAATATAATATAAATAAATAAATATAATATAAATAAATATAATATAAAATAAATAAATATAATATAAATAAATAAATAAAATATAAAAAAATAAATAAATAAAATATAAATAAATAAATAAATATAGTATAAATAAATAAATATAATATGAATAAATATAATATAAAATAAATAAATATAATATAAATAAATAAATATAATATAAATAAATAAATATAAATAAATAAATATAATATAAATAAATATAATATAATATAAATTTATAAGTATTTTAACAAATATTATGATAATATTTTAATAATCTTTTTCATTCATTTCAGATGTAGTCAATAATGAGCTATACAGCGCCATGACACAAGCCCAAAGGGCAGTTGCGTATTACAACCAACTTGCACACAGTCATGGGGTTCGTTGTCAGGTGCCCTATAACTCTGCACAATTGAATTGGTGGCTCCCACCACCACCGCCGCAGCAAGTATCACAAGCAACAGCTAATGATAATCAGCAGCCCCCGCTGCCACAGAGGACTGATAATAATCAGCAGCCACAGCCATCAGCTGCAGTTGACAATAATCAACCGCTGCAGCCACCACCAGCAGCAGCTAATGATCATCAGCAGCCCCCGCTGCCACCGAGGACTGATAATAATCAGCAGCCACAGCCATCAGCTGCAGTTGACAATAATCAACCGCTGCAGCCACCACCAGCAGCAGCTAATGATCATCAGCTGCCCCCGCTGCCACCGAGGACTGATAATAATCAGCAGCCACAGCCATCAGCTGCAGTTGACAATAATCAACCGCTGCAGCCACCACCAGCAGCAGCTAATGATCATCAGCAGCCCCCGTTGCCACCGAGGACTGATAATAATCAGCAGCCACAGCCATCAGCTGCAGTTGACAATAATCAACCGCTGCAGCCACCACCACCAGCATCTAATGATCAGCAGCTCCCACTGCTACCGAGGGCTGATAATAGCCAGCAGCTACAGCCATCAAGAACAGTTGACAATAGTCAACCGCCGCAGCTACCAGCAGCAGCTAATCATTATCAGCAGCCCCCGCTGGCACCGGAAGCTGTTAATCAATTCCAAATATCAATGTCAGCTTATCATAGTCTGCAGTCGATGTGGGCACCGGAATTTTATCCACCATCTCAACCAGGGGGTTACTCATGGTTACCACATGGTTATGGTATGCCACAACTAACCACTGTACAGCCACCACCAACCTATGGCAATCAACAGCAACCAGGTGATTTATCCCTGTTAGCGGGTGCGCGCCAACCTACACCGTTTCCTGGCCTATCATCGGTATCAGCGGCTGCACCTTTATTATTAAATTCATTGCCACCGCCACCTCCACGAAATTCTCAGCCACCACCGCCTCTAATGAACTCTTCGGTACCACCACCGTCTTCAGCTAGCTCTTCGGCACCACCACTAGAGAAAAATGATGATAAAGAAAATGATGATGATGAGGATGATAGGCGCTCTGTTCTTTCTCGAAAAGGTATAAACTTTCATAAAACTTTTTCATTAAATTTTAATTAAATTTTTTAAAATTATTTTTTTAGAAAATAGTCGTCGAAATTCGGCAGCCGGCCGAAGTCGTGGAAATTGGCGGGGGCGTAAAAACGCCAGCCAATCTCAACGTCGGGGAGAAGAAAAAGACAAGGAGAAAGAGAAGGAAGGCAACGGGAGGGGCAATGACAATAAAAGAGGCAGCGGCAGAAGGAGAGATTATCGTGGAATGGGTCAACAATTTAATAATAGGAGTAGAAGAGGAAGAGGAAGAACCAACTATGGAAAATTTAATTTTTATTTGACCTAAAGTATAATTGAATAGATCCAAAAGATGATTTCTGGTCCAAAAAAAATATTTTGATGAGTTTCATTGTCATGATTTAAGTGAAAAAATTCTTGATTCAAAAAAATTTATAAATTTATTTAACTAAGGTAAAAGCCCCAATAGATGATCACGTACCAGTATATGATCACTCCATGTATTTGTATATCTATATTCATAAATATAGGTATACAAATACATGGAGTGATCATATACTGGTACATGATCATATATTGGGGCTTTTACCTTACTTATAATTTTAGTTGTTTCAAGAATTTATCGTTTTGACTTGTGACAATGAAACTCTAAAATTATTATTTTTTTGCCGCAAGAAATTATCTTTTGACTCTATTCAATTGTTTTTCTAACAGCTTATTACTTTAATTATTTAATGTTAATCTAATGTTAATCTAATGTTAATCTAATGTTAAATTTAATATGTTAATTTAAAATTTTTGGTGAAAAATAATAAAATTTGAACCCTCGCGGTTTTTGAAATACCGTAAATTTTCGGTATAATTGCGTTAACCATAAATTTACCGTTATAATTGTGAAATAATACGGTATTTTTGTAGTTATTTCGGCCAGTTTTTTTACTATAGTTATACAGCATTTTTACCGTACTTTTGCTGCAAATTTCAGAAATAATACGATAAAATTACCGTAAAACTCTAGAACTTTTACCGTAAAAAATTTATGTATTAACTATAATATTACTATAATTTAACAATAATAAAATGGTATTTCTACAGTAAAAATACCAAAGATATACTGCAATTTTACTGCGATTATACTGATATAATTAAAGATATAATGCTTTCTACGGTAAGATGGACGGTTGTGTTCATTACTCGGTGAGTCCTTATTAGGTGACTGAGTAAATAGATACGGATAGTGTCTCTGATAGCTCAACTGCTAGAGCCTTCGGCGCGTAACTAGATGATCCGGGTTCGAATCCCGGTCTGGACTAAAAAAAATGATAATAATAATAAAATCAGAGAAATTAATTTATCAACCTCTTAAAAATTATTCATGATAATTTATAATGTTATAAAAAAAAATTTTAGGCTATCGAAAAATAATAATAAAGCAGCATATTTTTGGTATTTTGCTGGTAATAGAAAGTAGGGATGTTCTTTTCCTGTTTTTTGCTGCAATAGTACCGCAGATATATAGTAATTATGCAGTACATTTACGGTTTAAATGCTGTTAATATACCGTAATTTTTCTATTGTATTGCCGTAAATATTCTGAATTAATTTCGTAGTTTTTTCGTAATAATTCGATAAAAAAAATGGCTAAAATAACTGAAGTATTACGGTAAAAATACAGCATTTATATCGTATAAATACCGAATCTTTACGGTATTTCCGAAACCGTGAGGGAAAATAAAATAAAACAAGTATTGTTTAACTTTGATAATAACATGCTTTTATTAGCAGTATCTGTTTTATGTATCTATATCTCTGTAGATCATAATATACCTACATCATCCAATTGTTTAATTAAATGCTAAGAATATCTTTGTAATTGACATAAGGTAAGAGCCCCCATTATTGACACTTTAAGAGTGACGGCGAACATTTGAATTTTTTAACCGTATTCAAATTAATCTTACTAATTTTTTTTTGGTATTAGACACTTTTTAGATTCATCAACTTTTGTATTTTAATTTTTATACTTAAATAATCGTTAATTAAATGACAAATATATTAATTTGAAATCAGCATCTCAAGTGTAGGTATTATTGACGGGGAAATGGTATCGGAGCCAACTAATGACACCCATAGACCCTATTATTGACAGGTGTCAACCTTATTATTCAGGTTTAATTGAAATTTAAACTTCGAATATAATTTATTATTTAATAGTAAACAACAATATTTTGTTCAGACAATTCTTTTTTTATTATAAAAATTACGCGAGACAACATGTCAACAAATCCGCTATGTATGTTAAAACGGTTAAGTTTATTAAAATTGTAGGCTGTCGCTAGTTAGACACATGTTAATTTATATGTACCTATTATTGACACCCGCTATTTTTAAATCATAATTAAAATTTATCAGTTTAAAACAATAAATCTAAGATTATTTAGAGTTTAAATAACCTCAAATAATTTCGGATGATAGGCTTACATCAGAATTATATAGAAAAATTCGCTATTTAAAATACACTCTCTCTTAACGAAATTGTTAAGAAATTTTAAATAAACTAGCCGTAGTGGTCTATTCAGAAAAATAAAATTTTTTTGCAGTTTATAATTAAAACCCAGGCATCAAATTTTACTTTTTTCTTACTAAAAAATTTCTAAAAATTGATAAAAAGCAATGTTTATTGTGATTTAATCATAAAATTGATTAAATAATCAATAAAATAAAACAACATGTCAATAATAGGGGCTTTTACCTTACATTATTTTAGGTAGTATTTTTATAATACGATCTTTTTTAATATTAAAAAACCTGAAGATTTATGAACGGAACTATATTTAATTATAAATTTTATGATGCTCAAAACAGCTGACATCTGAAAATTTTTTAGGTTAATAACAAGTCAATTATAATAAGAAAATGTTTTTTTTTAATTTCTGCATAAACAATTTTCTCAAAAAACTTTTATTCGCAAGAAAGAAAACTTTTAGTTGTCTGTCAATTTCAGTATCACTATAATAATGTCCGAGTTTAAATTATTGAATCAATTATTGAAAATTAAAATCAAAATTCTTATGCTAATTTTGAATTAAAATTCTGTACGACTATTATAATTACGAATTACTATTATAATTACTATATAATTTCTAATATTAAAATTTAATTTTTATAATTATAATTGTCTTTAAATTTTTGAATTTTCCCGCAACTATCAATAGCAGATTTCATGATCTTCATGTATATTTATATTTGTATATTTTCTTTACTAAGTGTAAAATTGACCGTAGTGACGTCGAAGGACTTGTAACTTTATAAAGAGAATTGTTTACGCCCTCTGACAACATACGAAGTAATCAAATAATTCGAATATAATCATAATAAGTCGGCGTATTATAATATATACATAGCACTCCATAGTCAGCGTTTATAATATATACATAGCGATCCATAGTCAGCGTTATGTATTCCTAGTATTCCTTCATCCATGTATTTCCTGAAGAGGAAATGCATGGAAAAGGAATATGTATAACGCTGATTGTATATATTACAACGATTAAATATGATATTAGGTTGGCATCAACTAAAGATTTTTTCGTGACGTTAGATCGAGCTACGGGAAAAAATCATGAATCCATAAGATTAGTTTCTATAGTTATCGTATTATATTGTTATTCTTATTTCTTATTTGCGGTGACACTTGCTTTGATAGTTTTATAAACGTTTATTCAAAAAACGAGAGTCCCCGTCAATAAAAATAATAAATATACACAATAATTATAGATAATTGTTTGTGAGTTTAGTTAAATTTTTGATATATATTAATCATAATAATAATAGTATTAATTATATACAATTATATATATTGTATTATAATTATAATTATTATTAATTATATACATTTCTATATATATTGTATTATAATAATAATAATTATTATTATTATTATTATTATTATTATTATAATTACTATCAAAAAATTTTAATATTTACTACACAAATTCAAATTAGAAAATAATTTTCAGAAGTGCGACGAATTCATATCATCAGCTGTCAGCAGTGCGACAATAATAAATAAATAAATTGTCAGCAGTGCGACAAGATCAATAATAAATAAATTGACAGCAGAACAACAAAATATTCTTAACAACTGTCAGCTGTGCGACAAGTTAAATAATAAATAAATTGTCAGCAGAGCGACAAGTTAAATAATAAATAAATTGTCAGCAGAGCGACAAGTTAAATAATAAATCAATTGTCAGCGGTGCGACAAGTTCAATAATAAATAAATTGTCAGCAGTGCGACAAGTTAAATAATAAATCAATTGTCAGCGGTGCGACAAGTTCAATAATAAATAAATTGACAGCAGAACAACAAAATATTCTTAACAACTGTCAGCTGTGCGACATGTTAAATAATAAATAAATTGTCAGCAGAGCGACAAGTTAAATAATAAATCAATTGTCAGCGGTGCGACAAGTTCAATAATAAATAAATTGTCAGCAGAGCGACAAGTTAAATAATAAATCAATTGTCAGCGGTGCGACAAGTTCAATAATAAATAAATTGTCAGCAGTGCGACAAGTTCAACAATAATAAATAATTGTCAGCAGTACGACAAGCTCAATAATAAATAAGCAAATTGTCAGCAGTGTGACAAATTTAATAATAAATAAATTGTCAGCAGTGCGACAAGCTCAATAATAAATAAATTTTAGGCAGATCGACATTTATAATTTAATTGTTAGCAGTGACAAATTAAAGAAAAATTAACAAATACTTTATTTCTTGGAGTTCAAAAGTTAAGAAATACTTATTAATTCTTAAGACTTAGTATTATTATTATTATTATTATTATTAATATTAATATTATTCGTATTACATGTAAATATCCATTATTGTTAAATAAAACAATTAAATATTTAAGTAATAAAATTTGGAATTTTTTATTCATAAACTTATTTTATAGTTTTTGACTATTTTTTACTTATTTATACCCTATTTGACTTGAAAAATGTTTCCTTTAAAAGAGTCAGACTATTTGAATATCATCAGTAATCAATTATTAGAAGACACACACATAGATTATTTTGCGTTGCTTCTTTATAGACAATTTCAATATGCTTTTCGAGAATCTTGGCATGTGCAATGTCCTGAATTAATTGAGAAATTAGATGTTAATAAATTACATATTCAAATTTTACATAGCCGTGAAACAGAGTATTTCCATTGCGATAATGAGAAACATGGTATGGATCATTGGGTTTGTAGTTATTATGATACTCATAAAATTTATATTTTTGATTCAGCAAACAAAAAAAAACTTCACAAAAACCATCGAATTGTTTTAGAAAGATTATATCCCGACTTTGAATTCAGTGCGAATGCTGTTGAGTTCCCCGATTTCCAAAGACAACCAAATCATTATGATTGTGGAGTTTATGCAATAGCATTTGCAACTTCACTGACTTTACGAGAGTGGCCAATAGAAGCTGAATTTTGTTATGATCATAGTGAAATGCGTCGTCATTTAATAAAGATATTCCAACGTAATAACATAACTTGTTTTCCTAAAGTACACAATGGAGAATATCTAGGAAAAGTTCTTTCCATAGAAATAAAAGATAAAAGTATACTGAGTATGAATAATAGTAATGCGTTTCCAATTTTAAATATTGCGAAGAATGCTACTTCAAAACAAACTAAAGAGCTACAGCAGTTCACAGGTTCAAAAACTAATAATTTATCAATTAATATAAGAAAAAGAAAAATAGAAACTACAATGTCACATAACAATAAATTTTCAAATGTCATTATAAAAAAGAAGCTCATACAGGACGATGTAGATGAAAGAAAAAGTACAATCACAGAAGTAAAAAAAGAAATGAATAATTTACCAATGAATGTACGAAAAAGACAAGTTGAAACAACATTGAAAGACAAACCACCTACGAAAAAACAAAAAAAAATTAATAGTACATGTCTTTTACCAATGCTAAGAAACGAGTATCTAAATATGGTCTTAAATGGAGATCAGCTGCAAGATGAACATATATATCAATTCAAATTAATTTTAGCTAATTGTTCGGATTATGATCATCGTGACACATTATATTTGACAAGACCTGAAAAAATTACACCTGTTTCACAATGGAGAAATCATATACAAATAATATACAGTACTGATAAACACTGGATATGTTCATATTATAATAAAATGAAAATATATATTTATGATTCTCTTAATACATTTAAATTAAATGATGATCAAATCCTATTTTTGCGACATTTGTATCCTTTCTGTGATATTAATGAGAAATCAACATTTTTCATGAAAGTTCAACACCAAAATAATGGTACAGACTGTGGTGTATTTGCTATTGCGTTTGCAATATCTCTATTGTATAATCAAAAACCTGAATGCATTATCTACAACCAGAGTCTTATGCGTCCTCATTTGGTTAAAATATTCCAGTCAAATATAATTAGTCATTTTCCGACTGTTGATCACAGTATTACTTTAAATCTACCATCCTTAAAAGACGAACAAAAGAGAAATAAAAAAAATTACAATCAACGCATTCGATACTATAAAGGATTGACAAAAAAGAATCAAAGTGCATTGCTGCACACCGTTGAAAAAAATGATACAAAATCAAATAATAAACAATTATTGGTCAAACAATCTACAATAAAAACAATTAATTCATCGTCAGTGGATAATAATGATCTAAAAAATCCTACAAAATTATCTGAAGAGGGAATTAGTTCTAAAGTATTGTCTAAAGAGGCAATTACTTCTAAAAAATTATCAAAGGAGATAATTAGTAATATAGACAGCGATTCTGACGATAATAAATTAAAAAAATGCTTATTGATTAACGGTAAGAGTTATTCGAATAAAAATTTTCAATCTATTAGTGAAAAGAAAATTCACAAACAAAAAATATCAATTGCTAAAAAAATTGTAAATAAATATCAACGAGAAAATGCAAAAAAAAATTTTATTAAAATAAATTCTTTTGAATATTATATTCAAAAATTAACTTCAGAGGTTGATGGAAAAAATTTGGTAGAAAAACGCCTAGAAGCACAACTGATTGTTAAATGGTGTATGTGTCAAAGAAAAATTTATATGAAAACATTGACAAATACTTTGTTTATTCTAAAGAAGAAAGCCGAATTCCATCTTTCACACTTACCCTCCGATTCCCCAAGTACCATTGATGAATATAAAACTATTTGTGGCCAATCTCTTCATCGTCAAACTACAGAACCTTATTTTTATGAAACATCTTATAAATTTGAAACGTTAGAAAACCAAACTATATGTATGAATTCATTGGGTCAATCTACCAATATATTACCTTTGTTAACAGATAGTCATGCAAAAACAAAATGGCTTTGTAATTATTACTGTCGAGTAACTACGGAAATGGAAATATACGTACGGTATAAAATTTTTCTCGAAAAATTACAGCTAAGAAATTTGAATAATTTTCAAACATTTTTGGATAAATTATTTATATATCATTCTGTTGAAGATGTAGTAGATTTATTGGGTCACTACAATTTTTGTTTTACTTCGTTCGATTTATGCAAATCAGAATTCATATGTATTGAGTTGTTATCACCTCATTTTCCTTCTGTCCGATACATAAAGCAACTTATATATAAAATTAAAAGATTTTTACTTAATGTGAAGAATCTAGATGAGGCATTAGAATCTAGCAATTTAGAATTTTTAACAAATATTTCTAATAAAATGAAGGAAGAAGGAAATATTTTAGATAAAGAATACGGAGGGTTGTGTTTAGATGAAGATAAAATCCAAACTGAAAATAAGGCAGCATTTATAACTTTTACAAAACGGTCATTGGATTTACCTCGTTTTAAATGCATATCTTGTCAAAAGTTAGTTTTTAGAAAAGATGTCACTCAATTGAGTAAATTGCGTAACCCTATTACAAACAATATATGGAATGATTTAATCAATTTTATTAATGAAAAAGATCCAACTATGAACAGTGATTTTATTTGTGACTATTGTTTAAAAAAAATTCGTTCTAATACTGTTCCTTCAACTTGTTTACTGAACAATATGTATGTTGGAAAAATTCCAAATAAAATTCTTGCATTAAATGAGTATGAAAAAGTTCTTATTCAACGAGCGAAAGCTTTTCAAGTAGTTAAAAGATTAGGAACTGTTAGTAAAAAAATTTACCTCAGACTATGCGAGTACAAAAACTTGAAGGTCAAGTATTTCATCTTCCCTTGCCAATAGAAAAAACTCTAAAAAAAATTTGTTCAACTACTGATCCTTTGAATATACATCATGAGTTATATATTTTAGTCCGGAGTTTACCTACAAAATCAAAAGTTATATGGCAGAATATCGTTAATTTAGAAAACATATTTAGAGTATTAATATGGTTAAAAAGTCATAACGTTCATTACTCTGAAATTAAATTACCCCAATGCCCTCAAAAGTTACGCGAATGGTTAGATTCGAAGAATATTTCATTTCATTTTGAAGCGACTGAGGATGAAAATTCTGAAAATATGATAAATGGTGAAAAAGTTGAAAACAATGGTAACATTTTTAAAAGAGAAGAAAATAATATTATTGAAGAACATAACTATAGTGCAGTGTCATTAGAAAAAGAAACAAATATAAATTTTAATGATCATACTTACAATAAAACATCACAGTCAACAAAATCGACAAAGACTACTGATAATGAACTTAATCCTGATAAAAGCGAAAGTCAATTCTCTCAGCATAAAGCTATGTTAACACAAGTATTAAATCCAGAAGAGTCTCAATATGAACAATACACTATATATCCTCTTCATGATAAAAGAAAGAATGATACTTCAACCAACATGTATCAAATGTTAAAAGTTCATGAAAAAGCATTAGATAATCGAATGAAAACATTGGATTTACAATGTTTTCCAGATATATATCCTTATGGTAATAATGGTCAATGTGAACAAAGAAAAGTGCCCCTTACTGCTTTTGACTACATTAGAGCACGACTAAAATCTGCTGATTCACGTTTTCGATTAAACCAACAATATTTATTTTTCTTATTAAATGATGCTAACATCCGTCAGCTTGGCCAAGGTATTTATCACACCCTGAATGTTACAAATGCTTCTGAAAGGTATTCCGCAGAAAGTTACTTAAAAAGCCTCAAAGATGGTAAATTGGAAGTAAATTTGACGACTCTTTTTGCGCGACTCAGAAATTCGGAACAATTTTGGAGTAAACCTAAAAATAATTTGCATTGTATGACACGTCATTATGGACC
>NW_025401888.1:0-3000 GCF_020080835.1 Cotesia glomerata
TTTCGAATTAAAAAATACGGAATACTATTAAAATAAAACGACTTAAGTTTTTTTTTTTTTTTTTTTATATTTCATAATTAAATGAGCATTATGAGTCGTGCACTTTTGGATTTTCCAAACTTTTTAATTTTTCAAACAGTATTAAACTGAATTCAAAAGAATTCAAACTTCTCTCGTTTTAATTCATTCCAATTCTAACTATCATATTAAAAATAATTAAAAATAATTCAAACCCCGAAACAAGCTCGATAATAACCCGAGTCGAAATTCGAGTTCCGTTTTAACCGTAATTTTTTTTCCATCTCAATTTTACGGTCAAAACAGAGACTTGGCGCTGTATTGATAGCTTCAGTTTAAACTTCGAAAGCCTGGTTTCACCTGTAACTAAGTGGAAGTTTTGTCCCATTCTACCACGATTACGGTCAAACTACTAGGCTTGAAATAATGATAATAATAATAATAATAATAAATAATAATAAATTAAATTTTAAAATTCTTAGGGGGGTCCGGGTTCAAATCCAATTGAAATCCCACATTTACCTTTATTTTTTTGTTTTAATGTCACAATGCAATAATAATTATTATTATAATTAATAATTATTATTGTTATAAGAAATAAGTAATAGTAATTAATAATAATTGTCATTAACATAAAAAAAATTTTATGTGAATTAACAATTATTACAATATACTACTATCAAGATTAAGTTTATGAGCACAAAAATATATAAAATTAATTTTGTAATAAAAAAAACAAAATGGATGATTTCCCAAATTTGAGGTCTCTTTTTTTACGAACAGGGGGTTATTTATTGTCCAGTTTATACATTGGTTACAGGAGTAAGGAAATAGAGGAAAGGATTACTTATGGTAACTTAACCTAATACGCTTCGTAAATAAAGAAATAATTAAAAGTCGCTTTTGCCCTAACCGAGAACCGAACTTGGAACCTATCGCTCGTCAAGACTTACGCGCTACCCGCATCGCTACACTGCCGATTGGTAAAAGGCGAATCTCAGTAGTCTCATAAACTTTTTAAATGACGCGTCTTGAAATGACTAAGTTCTGAGTGGAATCTGAAAAAGAACTTTACGGAGAAATTAAATGAATAGTAATAATTATATTTATAGACATTCAAAATTGAAATTTAGATACCATTCTCAATTATTAATCTTATACTTCTATTTTCAATTGTAAGATTCGGTAATTGCTTATTTTCATGGGGTGTGAAATCAACATGATTAGATTATTTTCTACTTAATAGATATTTTTTTTTTTTTTTTAGAATAAATCTAAAATAGAAAAATTTTTCAAAATTTTTTTCAAAAATGTTAATTTTGGGATAAGAAAAATTATGAAACGTTTCAATTTTTTAACTAAAAACAAATTATGAAAAATTTCAAATTTTGGGTTAAAAAAAAGTTTTAGCAAAATATCGAAAAATCGATAATTAAAAAAATTTTTTTTTTCTACTTGTAAAATATTTTTTATCAGAGTAAATTTAAAATAGAAAAATTTTTTAATTTTTGAAAAATTTCAATTTTAGAGTAAAAAAAAAATATGAAAAACGTCAGTTGTTGGATTAAAAAAAAAACTATGAAAAAATATCAAAAAATTAATTACTTTTAAAAAATGTGAAATTAAACAATTACCTGCGATTCTTATATATTTTAAAACTTTTTTCAGTGAAAATATGTGAACTAAGCTGAATTTAGAAAAGAATAATATTTTTTTCCAAAAATTCAAATTTTTGAAAGAAAAACCCTTCTCTGAGATTATTATTGTTATTATTATTATTATTAAATTTTTAATTTTTAAATGTCAACTTTTCATGTTTTTTATTAATTTAAATTTTCGCGCCTAAGAACTACAAGATGGCAAGAGAAATAATAATAATCAACAAGATGACAAATATAGTAATAATATTTATAATGATAATATTATACTCCTGGAAATTTTTACGGTCAAAACAGACCTGCGTACGCCTGTTTTAACCGTACTTATTCTCCGATACCATCTTGTACGGTCAAAATAGACTCGATTTTTAGCGGCATATTAGACTTCAAAGAGTTGGGACATTTTTACGGTCAAAACGGGACTCGAATTTTGACTCGGGTAGTACTTGATAAAACTAATTAACAAATACCTAACAAATAGACATTTTAAAGTAGTAGTAAACGGTATAACTTCACAAAAACAAAGCATGGCAGCTGGAGTTCCGCAAGGATCAATCCTCGGCCCAATACTCTTATATACTTTATAAATAAAATACCAAAAAACCCTAGAACCCAAATTGCGTTATTTGCTGATGACACTGCTCTCTTTGCGACCTCATGGTGTAAAAAGAACGCAGTAACATTAACACAAGAACAACTAAATAAAACTATAGAATTTTTCAGTAAATGGAAAATTAAAATAAATGAAAACAAAACAGAATTAATTATATTTAACAAAAGAGTGAAAAACTTTAAGAAGAAAAGAATTAAACTTGAAGATCTGAACATATCAGTAAACAACATTAAAATTGAACCAAAGAATCATGTCAAATACTTAGGGGCAATACTAGATAAGAAATTAACATTTAAAGAACATATAAGTTATGCATGTGAAAAAGCAAACAAAATAAAAGGCATCCTTATATGCAAAAATAGTAAACTAAGCCAAAAAAATAAATTAATATTATATAAAAGCATGATAAAGCCAATTTTACTGTACGCGGCTCCAATGTGGAGTAATACATGTGATAATAACTTAAGAAAAATTAAAGTATTTGAGAATAACACACTTAGAATGATAAGTAAAGCACCACCACGCACTAGCAATAGAGATTTACATAACAAACTAGAAATAAAAGAAATATATTTAGATATAAGAAAACAAACAGAACTATTTTATAAAGAAAGATTAAATCATCTCAGTATTTTTAAATATTTAATATACGACGACGTCATAAAAGTACCTTTTAAAATTATAAGCACCCGAGAAAAAATGTTTCTATAT
>NW_025401889.1:0-3000 GCF_020080835.1 Cotesia glomerata
TTTGGCTGTTTATGTTTAATTTATATAGTTAAATTTATATAGTTCAGTGGCATTTCATAGCATTGCTTCCACCATGGACGAGTTTTTTTTAGAATTGAATGCTCTACAAAATTGTCTCTTGCGGCCAAGCCGTAACTCGAACCGGCAAGGTAGTACAGGCCTCTAAACTTGATTTTTCCATGAAATTCGCGTTTTTTCGCATTTATCTCGTGAATGACAAGAGCTCCAGAAAAAATGTAAACGACAAACTTGTAGAAAATTTAATTTCCTACAAAAAAGGTCTAGAGCACCAAGTCGCTAAAATCAATACTTTCGGAGATATTTAATAATATTTTTAAAAGATATTTTTTATAATTTGACGCAATTTTCGATAAACATTTGAAATTACTAAAAATTGATCATTAAATATCTCTGAAAATTTTGATTTTAGCGACTTGGTGCATCAAACCTTTTTTGTAGCAAATTAAATTTTCTACAAGTTTGTCGTTTACATTTTTAACTTCTCGCTAAGAGAATTGAAAATTTTCAAAAATCGGGAAGTTATTGGTTTTACCCCGTTTTTTGAAAATCGAGTTTTCATCAAATCTCGACGTTTTGAGGTCCTAGGAAGCTTTCCTGACTATTCCCGCGAGGGTGTCACTATGTCTGTATGCGTGTGTATGCGTGTGTGTGTGTGTGTGTGTCCGGTCAAATCCGGTCAAAATCGGTTGATTCGTTTGTAACGGGTACTTTTTGACCAATTTTACCCCCGGCTCGATTTTAAGCTCGCCGGAGTCCAGGATGTAACGGGTGATTTTACAGTGTTTTTAAATTAAATAAATAAATAAAACCAAAATGAAATGATGCTGCGACACCAACTCCCCCGTTGCTCGAATCTGAAGCTCGCCGAAGTCCAGGGTCAAAACGGGGATTAGTACCAATATACAGAACCAAAAATAAAAGCCAAAAACAAACTTAATTAAATGTAAATAGTTATTAAATCTAAAGAAATAAATTCGAAACGTCAACAGGTTATGATAAAGACATAAAAGTAATTTATTTCTCAAAGAAAAAAAAATCAATTAAATCAATGGAACATATTTACAAAAGAAATATACGTGGTACATTTTTAGGTTATATCAAACCTCCAAAACTAAATCAAAACAACAATACAAAAGAAAATACAATAATCTTATGTCGGTAATCACGTTTGTACCTTCCGTCGGTAACAAATTCGATCAACACGGTCAAAACTGATCCTTACAAATTAATACGGCTCTCACCCGCCCTTTTTGTGAGTGGCAAAATCGCGAACTACCCTCCAAACGCTGGTGCCCCAATCCCCAGGAGACTAGACGTCACCCCTGGGCCTATACAGCTACCCCGAGAGCGAATGGAGAGTATCCTCTTCGCCCCCACCTACACGGCGTATGGTTACCTACTGGGGTTTTGACAGAAGGTCAAAACTCCAGGGAAATTGGGTCTTGTATAAGAGTTTAAAGGTACTTACCAATGTTCGAGTAGAACCGAGGTAATGTGCCTTCCGATGTTATTGATAGAAGAGTATTCCCTCAATAATCACTCTGTAACAAGACTTGCTTTTCCCGAGCCAAATTTTGGCGGTTATCAGTTTTTTCCTAACTCTCTTGTAACGAAAAGGAAGAGTCGTTTTAGACACCTGTCCGGTGTTCTCGAACTAGCATTCAAAAATAATGATTTATTATTTTAATCGCAATTTCCTTCATTTTCTATCCATTCGTCTCGCCAAATTCTAAGTTTTTATTTTGAAACTCAAATCTTTATTATTTTAATCGCAATTTTCTTCATTCTCTATCCATTCGTTTCGTCAAATTCACAATTCTTTATTATTTTAATCGCAATTTCCTTCATTGTATATCCATTCGTTGGCTTTTCCATACTAAATTGTCCTCGGGACTTATAATATTTTCTCTCACCTAATTTATTTCTTACAAAAATAATAATCGTCATTTTCTTCATTTTATAACCATTCGCCGCTTTCCCATACTAAACTTGCTTGGGACTTAGAAAATTTCTTACATAAAAATAATTATTCTTCACACAAAATAAAATTTTGTAACTTATCATAGAAACAATTAAATCGACATAGCATTAGTTAGCCATTAAATTAATTATAAACAACGCATAAATTATAATTCTTAAAACATAAGCAAGAGAAAATTATTTATTACCACGTAGAGTAATTAAATTCGGCATTAGAATAATGATTAACTAATATTATAACTAATATTATAAACAATAACGCTATAAGTTTAACAACATGTAATTTTTAAACAAAAGGAAACAAATATATAGATAGTTTATTATGAATAAATTTTAACGCAAATAATACTCCATATTCCTTGGTTTTAAACAAAATAAAATAATAATACTGAACGCGTAAATTTAATAATAATAACGGAGAAACAAATAAGATCCGGTAAAATCGGCCGGCCAAAGTATCAGGCGAACATGAATACCGAAGAGTGGGTAGCTGCTATTCATTCCCTCTCTTCTCCGTTCTCTTCTCGTCCTCCCCTCTCCAACCATCAGTCCCTGTCCCTACTCAGCCTATCTCTGTCATACTCACAACCTTGGTCATACCCCTCTTTCCTTGGAAAGAAAAGTGGTGAACTGGTTTGCCACTTTTCTTTACTCAAATTTACCCACCAGGTCCTCTAGACGCTGCTGAGTCAGGATCAGTGTTGGTTTGGGCTGGTTGCGGGTCTGGGTGACCCTCCAGATGCGTCCCTTCTTATCGTACGCACTGAAAGAGCGTTTGCCCTTTTGTCCTGGCAGAAATGGGCGGCTCTGTAGGGTTTCTAAACAGGCCAAAGATTCCTTCAGTGTCTGCATCGGCGTCTTGGAGATCTGGGTGCTGGTGAACAGATCTCCCGGTTTGTCTGAGAAAGACTCTGGGTAGTCTTCCAGTCCTGGATATTCGGGCATCACCCAGCGGTCTACTGGCTCAACAATGGGCTCCCGACTTCTCTGGCTTTCCCG
>NW_025401890.1:0-3000 GCF_020080835.1 Cotesia glomerata
TTTCACAAAGGTAGACAAACCAATTACAGTCGACGCTTTCTCTATTGGACCTCTCTGTATTTGACCACATTCTTCCTCTGTATTTGACGATTTTACACAGCTCTTATGGACAAGGATGAGTCAAGTACAGAGAATGGTCCTGTACGGGCGAGTCAAATGCAGAGAGCGTTGACTGTACTAGTGTGGGTTTAATTACTGAAATTTGATTCTTATTTTCATAAATTGCATATAAATAATCCAAGAAAAAAATTTTTTTTTCTTTTGCCGCATAAAACGAAAGAAAACATTTTTTTCACAATTTTGATTGGCATGATTTTATCAAAAATTTAATGTTCAATAGAAAAGCTCTCATAAAATTTTCCCCGTGAAATTGACAAATAAAAAGTTATCAGACAATAAATCTTTGCAGCTAAACTAAATGTAAACTAATATAATTTCGAAACAATAAACAAATTTTTGTGTGAAATAACTTCACACAGACTAGAAATGGGTTTTGAACTTTCAGAAATATTACCTAATACAATAAAAAATTGACAGTCTACGCAATAATGGAAAAGTTGGGCTTTCCACGCTATGTCAGATAGTTTGAAAAATTTTCATTTTTGATTTCCGTTTTTTTGTACCTATCAAAAATTGTTCCCGGTTAATTTAAAGATTATTTTTATTTCACGTTCCAAAGATATTCAATATTCAAAAGATCATTTTGTTTTCGGCTTTTCACTTATAGCCAAAAAATGGCCTAAATAGAATTTTTTTTTATTTTTTCAAAATTTCTATTAAAAGTTGTTAGCAAAGTATAAATATTTATCGAAATGTAAGAAATCAGAAAAAAATATGTTAACTACCTTACTTTCACCATTAGTCTAGGTTAAAAATTTTTGTAATAGATAGAAGCTTAAAGAAAAAAAAATTATAAAAAAAAATTGAAAAATAAGTATAGTTTACAAGATAAGATTTAAAACTTTAAACTGAAACAGTGCAAATAGAAACACATCAACAAACTTTTTTTTCTTTGATTTACAAAGAAAAAAATGGAAATTTCTGGAAAAAAAGTTATTTTTCTATAAAAATTTGATATTTCTTAAACAGGTCATAAAAAAATCTCTAAGTTAAATAGAATAGGTTTTTTAATGGGTAGTAAGAAAATGACAAATAAAACTAGAAGTCATTAAAAATTGAAATTGTAACTATACGGTTTTGCTTGGAGTGCTGTATTATATTTTAACGCTGGATTCACTATTTGCAGTTGAAAACGTAATTATATAATAATCAGATTCACTGTAATGTAATTAGAAATATACAATTATGCATAAAGAATTATATGCGTACTATATATGGGGAAACGGAAAATAGGTAAACGTCTCTTAGAGTTAAGATATTGATCTGCACGTTTTGGATAATTGTTTTATTTAGATAAAACTTTAAAGTTAACAACACCGAAAGGAAAATTTTTTTGGACAACCCTAATATTTAATTACGTAGAATGTTAATAGTAATCGTCCACATATTTTACCAGTCTTCATAACTCAAAAAAACAGTTAAACTTTGACAAATGAAAATATTAAGCTCAATTGATATAAAAAAAATACGTTAATGTCAATTTTCTCAACTATTATAATTAGAAAAACAGTTTTTTTTAAATGATTTAAAAATTTTTAAATTAATTAAAACTTTTTGCATACTTTCTATTCTTTAAAAGCTTTACAGCAGATTAACAATATTAATAAAATATGTATATTAATAATAAAACAGTATTAAAAATATTCTTCAGTTAATTTTGAAGTATTAGATGTTAATATACAAAAATATAATTAGTTTTACTATTGAAATAATGAAATATTTTTTTGTTCAAAATAGTACATACAGATTGGCCAAACAAAATTCACAAGTAATGAAGTGGCGAAGGCAGTTTTGAAACCAACCATGCATGGCCGTGCCTCCGCAATGATTGGGAAATTGTGGACCGACGCAGAGTTACAGAAAATGTACATTAAGTGTCCAAAAGATGATCCCGAAAGTATTGCTATAAGTGATACGCACTGCCTGACGAGTCAAAGGTAAAATGTATAACGCAATAGACACCCATACTCTTTTTTAAAACTTCTTTTTGTTTTTAAATATTGTATGTGTGTGGCCAGATAAGTAAACCAGTTTTTGGATAATTTTTAAACAAAATGGACTAATATTTTTTTTATTTTTAGAACTCTGCTTTTGTTATTTACAGCGACGAAAAAGAAAATAGACTGGTTACCAGAATCAAGAGATACAATATTGGGCTTTATATAAAAAATGGATCGAGGGATTTCTTGGGCAATGAGTATCGCCGGAAAAGAATTTTTTTTTTGAAATTTTTTTATTGTGAAATTTTTTTTTTGAAATTTTTTTATTGTGAAATTTTTTTTTCTTAAATTTAAGCATTTTCTGGAACAAAAATGTAGAAAAAGCTCGGAAAAACATTTTTTTTCTCATTTTAAAAAATTATGAGCTTTTCAGAGCAAAAGACGTGATCCTTTAATTTATTCAAAAATTCGATCGAGTGAAACAAAAAAAACGGCTGGCTGGATTAATTTGATTCTTTGTAGGGTTTTTGTGGACGTATTGAACTGTAAAAGGCACACTTAACATTAGTGGTTTCCTCAATATTTTCGATCTAGCGCTTGATTTTCCGAAAAACCACCAAAAGCCCTTTTTTGTTGCATTTTCAAATTCATGTTGTGACAGGGAATTTGAATTCCCGCGGGACTTAATTTTTGATTATCGTGTCGCGGTGAGTAGGAGCTACTCTTTACCTTCGGAGCGCGATGAAGTAGTTGTACGACTCGTCACCGGGTCGTAGGTATCGCGGAGTCCCCACCGCTGTCCCCGGAAAATGAAGCGCGGGAGCGAAGATAGAAAAGTTGGAGAGCACGAGCAGAGGTTATAAAAACGCCGGGTGTTGTGTCAAGACCCTCTTTCTTCCGGCAAATTTTTGCGAGTACGTTGGGTAACTGTGTTCCAGCG
>NW_025401891.1:0-3000 GCF_020080835.1 Cotesia glomerata
TTTTTCATCGTTGGTCACTTTTTATTTTTTTAGGTTATTGTGTATATACAAGTACATACAGACACTACACTTCCTATTTACAGTTTTTATTTTTAATTAACATACGTATTAATAATTATTTTAACTTAATAAATTTTTGATTAATTATTTTTCAATAATAATACGTTACACGACAAATGACGACCACATTCAGTGGTTTAGTAGCTAGATGTTTAATGTAGAACGGATACTCGCTAAATAACAACACAAAGGGTAAATGTGGCGGGCTATTGAGTAACTCTATCGACACCTGAAACAAAGACAAGTTCAAGGTTGTGGCATGAAAAATATGTATCCCAGCAGTGCAGCCAGATCGTGGGTAGAAGTTGCCCTTTCCCTAGACCTCTACCCACACGCCACACAATGATACACTACTGTATCCGTGAGCGAGCAGCGTCAATGTTGCTCGGAAGGAGCCGAGAGCGACCGAAGTCCGTTGCCCCTCGCGCGCCAAAGTTCCACCACCAAACCGCCAGCATTTACTCCAATACATGGAAGCTGAGCACGTTCGTGAGTCGGCAAGCCAAAAGTGAGGCTTGGAAAAAAATGAAGTCAGCGCGAGGATCCTCGCGTGTGACGTCATGCGTCAAATTTTTTATGTTTTCAGGTTCTTCTTTTATAAATTATAATTTATAATAATAATAATAATAATAATTATTATTATTATTATTTATCATTAATAATTGTTATTACGGTTAATGCTTACTCGGAATTCCTAAATGCAAGTTAAATATAAATTACCACTGTGTCCCTGTAAGATGCCTTGATAGGCGCGCGGCAAATTTTTTGGCTCGGGTGCCTAAAGTACCGGGTTCGAGAACTCGGCAATTTTTTTTTTTATATTTTTTTTTAAACAAAAATATTTTTTATTTTGTTTTTTTAATACAAATTATTGTTATTACTTGTTAATTTTTTTTTTTTTGCTTATAATTAAATTTTTACACAAGCAAACGTATAAAATTTATTATTAAAATTGTAATTATTGTTTTATTGTTATTCTTACTATTATTATTATTATTGTTATCATTATCATTATTATTATTGTTAATATTATGGTTAATAGTTAATGATAACTTGAAATTCCTAAACGCATTTTAAATATAAGTTACTACTTATTCTCAATAAGCTGCCTTGATAGGCGCGCGGTAAATCTTTTGGCTCGGGTGCCTAAAGTACCGGGTTCGAGAACTCGGCAATGTTTTTTTTTTTTTTTTTTTCAAACAAAAATTTTTTTTAATTTTTTTTTTTTTTCATTTTTATAATTTTTTTTTTTATTTCTTTCCACGTCACCCATGGGGTAAGATAAAATGGTACGCACTTTTTTTAACGTGGTATCCCCAGTAGGTCTAATCCACGACAAAATCAAAAGAAACCTTCAAATCCAAGTATTTTAAAGATTGCACATAAATAATTAAAGCTAACCATTTGGTATAATAAATATATTCTAATCACAGCCAAAATATTGCATAAATATTTTAGAAAAAAATTAATTCTACATTTAACCTATTCGATAAATTCGTAAACGTCCCAGTTTTCATCTGGGTTGTAAGCTTGCAAGCGAAGTTTTTCTTTTGATTTTGTGTCTTTCTTATTATATAAATTATTCGCGTCCATTTTCGAAAGATGTTCCCTATCTGTATTTGCAGTGGTCGCACTGTCCCCCCTAGTCCTCATAGCTGTTTTCACGACGCAAAGTGAATTGAGTGTACTCGCGTCAAGACCATTCCTTTTTTTTGTTTTTACGTCTGGGATGAGTGAGAACGCTCTTTCAGCCGCAGCATTTGAATGAGGTAATGCCCTCACTATATCCAGCAATAAACGCAAACTATCGTACCGAAAACCACCATCAGAATTGGTAACAGAGCAAATTGCCATCCACATTTCATCAAATGACAATTTGCCCCATTCTTCCTTCTGAAGGTCATTTTCGTGATATAAGGATTGCCACTCGCGAGTAACACTTTCTTCGTCGGTAACACGCAAATGGCGACAAACGTTAATCACGAAAGCGAGTGTCTTGCTGCGATCCGAATAAAATAACGCGGGATATCTCTCGAATACCGTCAAACTTTTTAAAAACGGGTCATCGAATGGAAGTCTTTTGACGATTTGCTGTGCCGCAGTAACGTAGAACTGAAGGCATTTTTGACGGAATGTGTCGATTTCCGCTTGTGGAGTCCCTTCAGAAAGTTTATTTTTTAAATATTCGTTGCAATCATGACCAACATCAATTTCGGATAAATCAAACTGATTTGCGCCATTTTCGAATTTGATGTCACGAGCATATGCATCGAATATTTCTGGCTGTAACATAGCAGGTTTCAAAAATTTCTGTAGAATCTCCAGAAGCATCTTTTTTGAATAAGGCTGCAAGCAGTGAACTAAAGTTTTTTCATTTTGAAAAAAAGCGTTTAATTTATTGAAAAAATCAAGTGTGAAATGCAAAAAAAGCAGATATGCTTTTGTCAATGGCATTTTTAAAATTTCAAGAAGTTCATCTGCTTGTTTGCCTTTTTCGAAAGACTGTTCAGTTAAAAAAGCCATCAGTGTATCCCAATTTTTTAAAATTTTATCAATCGCGGAATGACGCGACAACCATCTTGTTTCAGCATATCGCGTTATTTTCAACGGACGATCCTGAAAATTTTTTTGAAAATCGCGAAAGATGGCTGTCCTTTTGGGGCTAGCATTCAAAAATGATGCAATATTTTTTATGAAACTATTAATTTCATCTGGAATTAAAGCATATGCAGCGCTGGCACTTAACGCGAGAGAATGGCAAATACACGGTAGCGTAATAAGCTTGGGACAATTTTCCGTTAATAATTTACGAACTGATAAATGGTTGACCATCATAACCGATGCGTTATCACTCGCGTAGCCAACTATGTTGGATAATGGAATTTGTTTCTTCCAAAGTTCATGCTTAAGCGACTTGAATAGCTCAGTGGCTGAACAGTC
>NW_025401892.1:0-3000 GCF_020080835.1 Cotesia glomerata
GATCTCTACTATTGTACGGACATGCATAAAATTCCACTTAGAACTTATTTAAATAATGAATAAAATGTTTATTAATATTAAATTAACTTATTTTTGCTTAGTTTTTCTATCTAAAAATATAAAAAATTTTAAATTTTGTTTATATTTTTCCAATTTTCACATTAAATATTATGTCTCCTCAGTCGCAGAGTGTTCTGATTCGTTTCCGGTAGCATCTAAGATATTTCGATCACTTTCTCCATCACTTTCCGCAAACTCCGGCTTCTCAGCATCTTCGATGTCAGATTCTTCTTGATCTTCCTTTTCTCTTAAATCATCAGCTTCTTCATCGCTTGATTGTGAAACTTCTATACCATCATCCTCCAGTTCTTCTTCAAGTTGGTCGTAATCAAACTCTTCGTTTTTTACTTAATAAAAATTATGTAAAATATATACATGTTGCCCGTAATTTTTAAAAACAAATTGTAATAATGTAATTTTACTGGAAATTTAATTCGAATTTTAGTTTTAAAAAAAATTAATATTTACAAAATTAAGATTTAAAAACAAAATAAATTTAATTACAAAATTTTTTTAAATATATTAAATGTCTAATTTCTCTTAAAATTTTAAATTAAATAAATAAAAATTATTTGTTAAGTTTAATTTTTTTTAAAAATTAACATTAATTATAATACATCATTGAAATTTAAGAAAATTAATATTATTGTATCTTTTGTTTGAAGAATAATTAAAAATTTTTCATATTTAAAATTCTCGAATTAAAAAAATTTTAATTTTTAATCTTATTAATATAAAATTATTATTTGAAATAATAATTGAAATAAAAATAGAACTGTAAGTTAATCAATTTTAAAAATATAAACTTATTTAGAAATAAATTTAATTTACTTTTAATTTGAAATTAATTTTTATTCTATAAAATTTACCAATTAAAAAATAATTCAAAGGTTAAACATTGAATTAAATTTATAAATGAAAATATTTAAATTATTTTATAATTTAAAAATAAAATTACTTTTGATTAAAAATATAAAAGTAACAATTAGATATTCTTAAGGAAAAAAAAATGCTATTTTAATTGTCTGCAGTAAAAGATATAAACTTACCGGATTTTTTAAGAATAACCGTTGATTAACAATATTTAAAGTGTCGTCCTCTTTTTGTTCCTTTGGCTTTGATGTTGTTGTACTGAGTAATTCGTCACCAGAAGGTTCAGACCACAAATTAGCGGGTGGATTTCTTCTCCTTACTGATTCCGTCAGTTCATCTAATTCTTTTTCTGAGTCTAAAGTGAAATATTAACATTTTTATAACTAACTAGCAACAATTTACAATAACCTATTAAATCGCAATGAATTAAATTTTGCATTTTTAAAATTGATTATTTTTTTTATTTAAATATGTGATATCAGATTACAACATCTAATTGAAATATACTTACTTCGGACTGAAATAACCAAAGCTTTCAAATACACATCACCATCCTTTGCAAAACATATTTTAGTTGGACAATCAGGTTTATATTTTTTTAGTTCATCAACTGGTACTATTTTAAACTTTCCACTTAATGTAAATCTAATTTGGGCATACATGAGATGTAATGTCGAATCATAAACTTACTTTAATAAAAAAAGACTGTCAATTTATATAAATATGATGTAGTCAGCGCGAGATCGTACACTAAAATGAACATAGACAAAAGGACACGAGAGTCCGCAAAGATAGAAAACGCGGTAATCACTGTGATTGGCTGTTTTCTTCGGCACGCGTCGACTGATTCTTTTGTCAGGCACAAGTGTATTAGAGGAAGAGAGAGAAAGAGAGAGTATCTGGAAAACGATGGACTGAGGCGTATGTGTGCGTGTGCGCTAACCCTTTAGACTCACGTTCTTTTTAGTGTCTCACTTGCACTGCAGCGACATCCTATAGTTGAATATTGTTGCGTGAGTAAAATTCTTACAACGCGAGTACTGAAGGGTTAAGTATGTAGCGAGGTCTATATACAGCTAAGGATCAGAGTCAATTCTTACACACACTGACGTATAGTTAATGTTAATATGAAAATGATTGCACCTGATGTTGTTAATCACTATATTATAAATAGCAATAATAGTGATAATAGATAAATAAATAGAAAATGCTTATGTAAACCTCAAAATTTATAAAAACTCATAAACAGCTATATTTCAATACATTCAGGATAAATCTCTTATAGAATCTTGTATGCCTGGAAATTTTGCGCTATAAAGTATCATAAAGTTACAAAGTATTGTTATAAAATCATTTATCAGTACTCAAAGTTAATCTGTTCAACAAATTTCTCATAAATGACCATAATTTGCTGTTATGTTTTATCGGTAATTTTCTACTAGAAAATTTCTCTAAAAACCACATAAATTTTTTATAAGAAATCGATGTGTTTGTGGCACTGAAATTACTCGTTGAATATCATAAAACTTTTACGTTTAATATATTTAAGTGATTTCTCATAGAATCTTATGGGTAAAGCTTATTGTTTTATGAGGAATTCAATTTTCAGAAATTCTCATTGAACATCATATAATTTGAGAATTTCGCACAAAAAAGTTTTTTATTAAGTTTTAAGAGTTTTTGATTTAATGAGGATTTCCCTCATAAATTCGTATATAAATTTAATTTTTGAATCCTCGTAAAGACTTATAGAAAATATAACACTTAAGAATCTTATACAAAAAACTTGTAGTTTTCCTCATAGAATCTTATAACATAAAATTTCTTGTTCATCCTTTAAAAATTATACTAGAAAATTCTCTTAAAATAGCATACAAAGTCGATTCTTATAAATCCTTATAAAAAAATTGATTACCAAATTTTCTGTACCTCATAGAAATCGTACGGACTTATAAAATCTCATATAAAAGTTTGTCTTTTTTATGAGGTTTTATAAGATCTTTTCAACAGGGAAGCGCGCGGTTCGGGTTCGAATCTCGATTAGAAGAACGGATACGATTTTCACAC
>NW_025401893.1:0-3000 GCF_020080835.1 Cotesia glomerata
CTTCTCCTCGAGTGATTCCCAGGAAAAAAATCAAGTAGTAATAACCTTTATAAGCTAAGACAAGTAACTTTGTGAGCTTTCGGGAAGCAAGAATTTTTTTGTCATGTAATTTATAAGGATTTTCGGTACTGGTTTTTTTTAAAAATAAAAAAAGGTACTTTGATTAATTTACCTGAGTGATTCATGGGGAAAAAATTAATTAGTACCCGGGGAAAAAGATAATAATTACTCTGAGGGTTCAAGACAAGTAACTGTCTGACCTTTGGGGAAAGAAGATATTTATCTTCTATAAATTAGTAAGGATTTTGGTTTCCCGTTTTCTGAAAAGGAAAACGGGTACTTCATTCCCTTTACCCCAGTGATATCTTGGGGAAAAAAAATTAGTATTTACTCTTATTAACCAAGACAAATCGCTTTCTGACCTTTCAGGAAAGAGGAAATTTTTCATTCTGTCATTAATAAGTATTTTGACTTCCCGTTTTCTGAAAATAAAAACGGGTACTTTGATTCTCGTACCCCAGTGATCCATGGGAAAAAAAAAATAAGTATCGACAATTATGAGCCGAGACCAATCGGTTTCTGACTTTTTGGGGGAAAAAGATATTTTTTTTCCATTAATTGGTAAGCATTTTGGCTTCCCGTTTTCTGAAAATAAAAACGGGTACTTTATTCCTTCTGCCCAAGTGATACCTAGGAAAAAAACTAAGGAGTACTAACCTTTGTGGACCGAGACGAGTATTTTTCTAATCTTTCGGGATTGAAGGAATTTATTTTCATGTAATTGATAAGTATTTTGGCTTCCTGTTTTTTAAAAATAAAAAGGGGTACTTTAATTGTTCTACCCGAGTGATACTATGGGGAAAAAAAATTAGTATTGAGTCTAATTAACCAAGACAAATCACTTTTTGAGCTTTCGGAAAAGATGAAATTTTTAATGGTGTAATTGATAAGTAGTATTTTCTAAAGAGAAAACGGGTACTTTGATTCTTCTCCTCGAGTGATCCCCGGGAAAAAAATCAAGTAGTAATAACCTTTATAAGCTAAGACAAGTAACTTTCTGAGCTTTCGGGAAGCAAGAATTTTTTTGTCATGTAATTTATAAGGATTTTCGGTACTGGTTTTTTTAAAAAATAAAAAAAGGTACTTTGATTAATTTACCTGAGTGATCCATGGGGAAAAAAATAATTAGTATCGACTCTTATGAGCCGAGACCAATCGCTTTCAGATCTTTCGGGAAGGAAGAAATTTTTTTTCTATTAATAAATATGTATTTTGAGGGAGACATTTTTCTTCGATTAATTAGTAAGGGTTGTGGCTTTCCGTTTTCTGAAAATAAAAACGGGTCCTTGATTTCTTCTACCCGAGTGATACCTAGGAAAAAAATAAGTAGTAATAACCTTTGCGGACCGAGATAAGTATTTTTTTAACCTTTCGGGATTGAAGAAATTTATTGTCATGTAATTGATAAGTATTTTGGCTTTCCGTTTTTTAAAAATAAAAACGGGTACTTTGATTGTTCTACACGAGTGATACTTTGAGGGAAAAAAATTAGTATTGAGTCTCATTAACGAAGACAAATCACTTTCTGAACTTTCGGAAAAGAAGAAGTTTTTAATGGTGTAATTAAGAAGTATTTTAAGTACCCGTTTTTTCTAAGAATAACAACGGGTACTTTGATTGTTCTACCCGAGTGATAGCTGGGGAAAAAAAATTAGTATCGACTTTTATAAGCCGAGACCAATCGCTTCCAGACCTTTCGGGAAGGAAGACATTTTTTTCTATTAATAAATACGTATTTTTTTGGCTACCCGTTTTTAGAACAATAAAAACGGGTTCTCTAATTTTTCTACTCAAGTGATACCTGGAAAAAAAAAAAACTCAAAAATAATGACCCTGACGGGCTAGTATCAAGACTAGTATCATTCCGACTTCTCGGGGAGGGAGACATTCTTTTTCTATTAATTCGTAAGGATTGTGGCTTCCCGTTTCCTGAAAATAAAAACGGGTACTTTGATTGTTCTACCCGAAAGATCCCTGAGGAAAAAAAAATTAGTATCGACTTCTATCAGCTAAGATAAATCGGTTTCTGAACTTTCGGGAAAGGAGATATTTTTTTTCCATTAATTAGTAAGGATTTTGGCTTCCCGTTTTCTGAAATTAAAAACGGGTCCTTTATTTCTTCTGCCCGAGTGATACCTAGGAAAAAAATAAGTAGTAATACCCCTTGCGGACCGAGACAAGTATTTTTCTGACTTTTCGGGATCGAAGAAATTTATTGTCATGTAATTGCCCGGGTAAAAATAAAGCAATCTACCGGAGATTCATAGAAGATCTACCACAGATCTTTCGCTTATAGATCTGCAAAAGATCTACCAAAAGTCTGTTTGAGGAGACAAAATTCGAAAAAACAAAAAAAACATCAGAGACTTCTGAGAGATCTCTTGCAGATTGGTGATAGAAATGTGATAGATCTCCGGTTCATCTGCTATTGATATATTTGTGATAGATCTCTGGTGAACTAGTAGAAGACTGATTAGTTAGCTTGGTGTTTCATTCATAATCTTAGGACACTCGTAAATTTTTAATAGATAATTTAATATAAACTTCAATTTTCCTAAAGAATTAGATATTTAAAAAAAATTTTAACTTACATGGCTAGGAAAAAATTGAGAGTTGTAATGCCTTATCAATTTTTATAAATTTTTATTTGGGTTGATTAATAAATAAAGTCAAAACAGGAAAGAGATAAATGAACTTTAGAGAATAATAAAATTAATGAACACTATTAAAGAGAAATCGTATTTGTTTTAAATGAAAAAAAAGTAGATAAATAGGTAAAATTATGAATTGAGCATTAATGATATTTATCATAGCGGTAAGATTGTTTACTCTGGCTTTGACCACTACGGTGAACAGAGTAATGGGAACGGCTTCGTGATCTTTCGCGTGGACTTCTTGAGCGTGGACTTCTTGAGCGTGGACTTCTTGAGCGGGAACGGT
>NW_025401894.1:0-2997 GCF_020080835.1 Cotesia glomerata
TATATAAATACATTTGATTTTTATTTGCATAGATCATTTTGTACTTTCAGCCATAGAAATTATAACCATGTCTGATAATTAATTTTAATTCTAATGCGACTAAATAAGAGAGAAATTCGAATGCTACTTTTATTGATTTTATCACTTTAAAATTTACTTTTACTTTTTACAAAGTAAAAATTATGGAAATTGCTTTTATAAATTACACAACATAAATAATGAATCTGAAACAAGTAAACAGCTTTAGTTCACAAAAAAATTATTCAATAAATGTGATTATTGACTTTAAATAATTAATTAAATGTTATTATAGCGCTTAATGAATTAAATATATTTATTTAATAGTACCAAAATATACTATTTAGTAGAAAAAGCAATTTTTGTAAGCAACGCTCGTTGATTTCAATCCAACTTTGATAAAGTGGTTTTCTTCTTTCTTCAATGAATTACTTTGTGCAGATTTTTTTAAACATTGTTTAAGAATCAAATGTCACGGCTATGTTATCCAAATTAGAAAAAGAATATTTTTATGAATAATTTTCAAAATAAAGCTTGATACATGATCATTAAAAGTGTCTTGTACAGTAAATTTCCAAAAAATAATGCTAATTTCTATAAGTACATGCATACATCAATTAAAAAAAAAATTAAGAAGAGACACAAAAAACTTTATGTTGAATTTTTTCGACAAATTAAACAAAAACTAATGTTAATGTCAAAGAAACTTTTGAATACATTTATTACAATTAATTATATAATTAGAATTATATTCATATGTCAAGATAATATGTATTTTACTATAATTTCCAAAAGTATTAAATGTATCGAGAAAACTTTTAAATTAAAATAAAATTTTATTTATCATAAATAGTCCTTAGTTATGATTTTAATTTTGTTGCTGAGTTGTTATTTAGCGTCGTTCAGTATCAACGGCATTATTACGTCTTTACTGTTATCTGCTATTGCATCTATCAATAGTGGCATCAATTCTGAGACTGAGAATGTTTTCCAATTATCGTCATGTAAATACGATTAAATAAAAATATAATATTACATAAATCTACTACTTAATTCCTTCATCAAAAAAAAAAAATCAGCACAAGCATGCTTTAAAGTCCTCCAAGCTGATAACTTATCCTGCAAATATTCATTATAATTTTGATGCTTGAAATAAATTAATAATTAGTTCGTGAATTTTTTTTTTTTAATTAATTGTAATTTTCTTCATAAGACACTTATTAGCGATTTTTCGAATCTATGTTATGAAATTGAAAAAAACATCACAAAAAAAAACGACGAACTGCAAATTATAAAAAATTTTTGATCGAACACAGTCGAATATTATTTACTTAATTAAAAATATTCTTCTAGGAAGGCTCTAGCAAATTTTTTCTTAAATCAATCCTGAAAATCCTGACACCAAATAAGTTCAAATGTAGATTTAACCTCAAAAAAATAAAATAAATATAAATAAAATTTAAACCGAAATTTCTACAATGAGCTGCAAGGTTACAGTCCGTACTATAGGGGGATTTTGTTGGTATATACTCATGTAAACGATGGCTCGTCAAGTGCGATTCTTATGAAGTGGCTCTTATGGTATGACGTCATATCATAGTCTTATGGTGGCTATTCAAATGATAATTAGTAATTTCAATTAATTACACATAAATAAAAGCTATTGTTGAATAAAATTGACTAATGTCAAAAGAACTAATCGGGAGCAATTTATTGGGTTAATAAAATATAGAAAAAAATAATAATTTGCTGAGATATAGGGAAAACCATTTTTGTAATTTTGATTGCAAATATTTAATTAAATAATTATCTAATCACTGGAGCAATTACGGATTCTGAAAGAGCATTTAAGGAGCAATTTTTTGATACTTGGTTTGATAAATTTTATTGAATTTCCACGCTAACTTAATTGCGGTGTGTCTGGGGAATTTTCATTGAAGATAGTGTACATTCTATAATCTCATGGTTGTTGCCTGTAGATGGCACTGTCATTCAATTCGGCGGGTTTTAAATAATCTTAATCTCTTGATAATACGTAACATAACTAAGCGTTTGATACATTGTGTCATTTACTAACAACAATATCATAATAACAATAAATAATTCTGGTAATCATAATAACAACAACAATAATAGTAATTATAATCCCGAACAAAAACAGTTTCACTGGTAAAAAATCACAGCGCCAAGTCCACGTTCATAAGACTATTAAAGGGAAAAAAAAAATTTTTTTTTTCTTTACAAAAAAGATATAAAATAGAAAAATGAAAAAATCAACAGACTCCGATTAGAGTCTGGCGCCAAGTTCCGTTCTTAAGCCAGACCTACCGAGGGTGATGTGGCATATACCGTAAGCAGAACGGTTTTTTTAAGGGTTACAAATTTTTTTCAAATTTATTTTTGATTTTTTTTTCTATATGATATTTTATAATAGTAGTTCATGCTTTTATTACGCGTATTACTTGATTATTTATCAATTATCTTTATAATTTCTATTTAAAATTATTAAAAATAATCAGCACAAACTATAGCGACCCTGATTTTTAGATTTTATTTTTTTTCTTATGTAAAAAGCGGACGGCCAGAGACTAAATAATATAAGGATGCATTCTAATCTTATAATAGATGGGAAACTACAGTGAAAAAAAGATATTTGACAGCTTGCAATTACACACGCCAGGCGGCGCAAAAATAACTTTTACATGAACTATAGCTTAAAGGAGATAGTTTGCCACCGGAAATGAATTAAATTAAAATGGTCAATTTTTATTATAATTACAAAAAATACTAAAATCCGAACAAAAACAGTTTCACTGTAAAAAATTGCGCCAAGTCCACGTTCATAAAACTCATCTCAATAACATTTGCACTTTACAAAAAAAATTAGGCTCGTTTTAATAATTTTCATTTTCTACAAAAAGATGTGAAATACAAAAAAATACCAAATATGTTGAAAAAACGCTGCTTTTCAATTTTTTT
>NW_025401895.1:0-2992 GCF_020080835.1 Cotesia glomerata
ATAAATATATATATATATATATATATATATATATATATATATATATATACATATATATATATATATATATATATATATATATATATATATATACTCAACAACATACTATATATATAATAGAATAACAGAGTCAACCCAGGTATAAAAAATCCGCGCAAACAATAGAAGGGTCCAAGCAGTTGCAGCTGCCGGTCGACCTTAAAGGTTGGACTCCGAGGCACCCTAGGAAACTCGTTATAACTCCCGAAATATTTCGGATTTCTGTCTGAAATTTTCACAGTATATTCTTAAGACATTGTACTTTCAAATTAAGCAAAAAAAAAATTTTCGATTTTTTGAACCCAAGTTACCAGACTACTATCTTAAGAGCTGATTAGTTTTTGAAGTTGATCAATAAAGCCGTTTGAAAGTTATTCCAAAAAAAAATGTGTGTGTACTTATGTACGCACGTTATAAGTTATAATTCTTTGACGTAACAAGATAAAAATCTTTCTTAATATTTTATCTATCGCGTTATCTCACGTTTGTAGAAAAAACGACATTAATAATAGAAAAAAAGGTATTTAATACTTTTAAAGTTTTATTATAACGCATTGTTTAGTTAAATAAAGTTCATTTAAATATCATAAAAAAATTATTTCTACATAATTAAAAAAATCTGGAAATCGGTTGACCGTGCAGGCCAACCCTAGAACTTCCTGCTAAGTTTGCATTTCAAGCACCTTAAAATGTGTTTTGTAATTAATATTTGAGTTTTTCAAGCTCAAAGCGCAGTTTTTCACATTTTGAGCTCCTCGAGCTCCAAATGTATTTATTAAACAACTGTAACTTTTGAATACGTAGTTTGATTTTGTTTTAAAAAAAGCATTCGGTGCAGTTTTTAGAGCACAAAAAGAAAATGTACGAGTTTTTATTGATCGGTCGAAGAAACTGGAAAATATCTTCAAAAAATACCGAAAAAAAAAATTTTGTGAATTTCTAAACAACTATAACTCTTAAATGCGTCGTTCGATTTTCATTTTAAAAAAAGCATTGGACGCAGTTTTTACGCAAAAAAATGTATACATGGTTTTATTATGATTATTTCGTACGCTTTAAAGTTATTTTTGAAAAACATAAAAATTCAAATTTTTTTTTTTTTAATTTCTTCGGAATGGCTTGATGAATTAACTCTTAAAACTAATCAGATCTACGTTTTGATAGACCCTTTCGAATGACGTGTCGTAGAACTCAATCAGTTGATTCGTTTTTGAGAAACCGTAAGTAGAAAATTTATTGAGACACACACACGGCTGGACATCTCGATGGGAATAATCAAAATGGCTTTCTGGGACCTTAAAACGTGGACATCCGATGAAAACTCGACTTTTAAAAATTGGACCGAAATCAATAACTTCCCATTATTAAAAATTTTTAATTTTCTTAGCGGGAAGTCAAAAATATATATTTATATGCAATCTCGTGAATACAGTTGCCAGTTCTCACGCAATCATACGTATATGTACTTATTTTTATTTTGTTGGTAACTTTTTTTAAAAAACTAAAATGTTGAGTAGCTAACTTCAGGGTGTCGGTTTTTCGTGACGGTTTGCGCACGCATCGTAAAAATTTACCCTCATCATTTTTGGCTAACGCGCCAAAAGAAGTATAACTTCAAAAACGGTAACCAGGCTCTATATCTGCAGACAAAATATCCCCGACAAAATATTCTTGTCAAAATATCCTCAAACAAAATATCTTTAAGACAAAAAATCCGACGGGTAAAATATCCATGGATAAAAAATCCGTGGACGAAATATTCTTAACTTCAATAATATTTTTGATTTAATAATAATATTTTAATATTAAAAATGTGTTAAATTGACCCCCAATTATTTATTAAAAATCTGTTAATGTCGAAAAAACACACCCTAAAAACCATGTTTAAAGGGTGTAACACGATTACCCGCGTTTGTGTTGGTCTAATATCAAATAAACACAGTACGTTAAAATTTATTCGTATTTGATTTGTCAATTTTTACATATTTTGTCCACGGATTTTTTATCCGTAGATATTTTATCCGGCGGATTTTTTGTCCTAAGGATATTTTGTCCGGGATATTTTGTCCGCGGATATAGAATGATAAAACCAAAAAAACTACATTTAAAAAAAATTTTTTTCTTGGTTTTTTCTAGATTTCTCAAAATCTACTGGTCTGAATCAATCCAAATTGTACTCAAAATCTAATTTTTGTCAAGCCCTTTCGAATGGCCCCAACCGCGATGAAACCCGTCAAGCCGTTCAAAAGTTATAAGCGGTTCACATACTTTCACACATACATACAGACAGACATAGTTACAACCTCGAAGGGGTAGGCAGAGAAGCTTCCTGTGACCTCAAAACGTTGAGATCTGATGAAAACTCGATTTGCAAAACGGAGTAAAACCAATAACTCCCCGATTTTTGAAAATTTTAGATTTTCTTAGCGGGAAGTTAAAAAACGTAAGATTTTTATGTATAATCTATGAATGATGGCTATACAGTGTCTAATGTATAGTCCACGTGATGGCTAAACTTCGTTTCTATCTGGTGTTCCACGAAACCACAAGGTTTTTTTTTAATTTTCCAAGCTATGAAATAAATTGAAAAAATTAGGAAAACGGTTGACCCTAAAGGCCATCAAAAGTGTAATTTTCATCTCATTTTGAGCTCTCTGAGCTCAAAAATTTGATAGAAGTTTAATAAAACACGACTTTTTAAATTTTCAAACCGCAACAACTTTTGAATAAATAAAGCGATTTTCATGCGGTTAGTGGCATTCGACGCAGTTTTTTAAGGCTCATAAAAAATCTTTAATTTTAAATTGATCGAATTAGGAATTTCAAAGTAATTCCGAAAAAAACACTTTTTTTTCGATTTTCTTTCGACAACGATAACTCACGAACGAATCAACCGATTTTGACGCTGGTGGCGATCAACGTGATTTTTAGTAGATTTCATAGAAATCTAACT
>NW_025401896.1:0-2988 GCF_020080835.1 Cotesia glomerata
TTTATTAGATTTATTAGATTTAAATAGCAAAAAAATAAAAATCACTTTTTAAGCAAATATTTACTTGATTTATATGTTTAAAGTATGAATCATTATTTTTCTAGTTTTCATATATTCTTGAATCTTATTTACAAAAATCATTCCTGCATCAGCAGTTAAATCTTTTATTATCATATAATATCAACTAAAATATCATAAACATTATATACTTATAAAATAAGAAATAGATTTCAGTTTAGTAGAGGAGCAAGGGGCTTCCGAGATACTGATAAAGTAGGAATCTACTTACCGCCGGGGTGGTTTATGTCCATGCTAAATTATCAGTCATATTTTCAACCCTTTTTTATCACTTGACCATATTTTCAACCCTTTTTATCGACTATTTGAATTTTAATTTCCGCTATTTTTCCACTTCCTTTTTGATCCGCCACGTGGTAGCCACCATTTTGACTACATCACCCCTTTCGGCCCGCTATCTGGCAGCCGCCATTTTGACTACGTTACCCCCTTTTGGTCTTCCTAGTAGCCACCATTTCCCGCGACTACTTCACCCCTTTTGGCCCGCTATTTTGTCAGCCTTTTTTGTAAACAAGTCCTAACTTGTTAGTGACGACATTTTCTGATGAAATTTTTTTCTGACGCAATCCTTTGTGCGCAATTTACCCCCACTTTTTGATCGTTATGGTGGTAGTGGTGGGGATTGATGATATAAAATCGGCTCGCGACCGCGAGATCATCATTCAGTTTGGATTTATTACCCTGTGCTCTTCAAGCTAACCAGTGAAAAAATTTCGTGATTTAAATATTAAAAGAACCATCTTTAACCTGAAAATGGAATTAGTTGAGCTCAACAAAATCAATCTTACACCAGGATATCTGCCCACGAAGAAGATCTATGAGTTGGAAGAGGGTGAAATCTACAAGATTAGTCAGTTGAAAACGGTCTCCACCAAGTTTGGCTTGCAATATGTCGCCACAATTGAAGCCGAGTTTCAAATTTTTCTTCCCGCTAAGACTGTGAAATTTTTGAACGCCAATGCTGACATCTTCACGAAGTTAGTGGAATCCACCAACAACAATCTACTTTATCTACACTATCATCAGAGAAAGGATAATTTATTTGAATTTGAACCACCATGATTCCAGATCATGGCGTAGCTGAAGTAAGGTGATGTAGCCCCCTATCTGAATATGTGGATAGGATGTTATCTCATTACCATTCCAAATCAAATCTCTCAGCAGTTCTCGCAAATAATCCACTAAATCATTCAAGTTAAAGTTAAATAAATATAACCATTCTCGAGGGAAGACAACCTCATAATGCATACAGTGATCAATAGCATTCGCATCCTCTGGGTTTGCCATTTTCCTAAATAAAAAAAATAACTTGTTAATATTTCAAGCCAATTACATTCATTTTTTTTTTTTTTTTTTTAATAATCGATTATATTTACAATTATCTTCAACCTCCTGTAATTTGTTTTTAAAAGTATTTTTTATTTTTTTGTTAGTTAAGCTTGTAATATTTAAATTAATTTAGAATTATTGTAAAATATTTTTTTTTATCATCTCACTTTAACAGTTATTTTTTTTTTTTTTTTTTTTTTTTTTTTACTACTAATATTATTCTTTTAATATTTATTTATTACATTAAATAGTTTGTCACTTTTTTAAATTATTTTATCACATTTCTTATCTTTTAATTTTTAATTTATTATTTCATTGAATATTTTATCACTTTTAAACTATTTTAATACATTTGTTTTTTTTTTTATTTTTATTTTTATCAAGTAACACCATAATGTTCATTTTTTTTTATTTATTTAGTATTGAATTATTTATTTATTTATTTATTTATTTATTTACGTTTACTTTTATAATTAAGGTTAACTTTTTTTAACCTGTCTTGATATATATATATATATATATATATTTATTTTTTTTTAATTTTAGTTGAATTATTTATATTATTTATTTATTTAATTATTTATGATGTTATTTATTTAATTATTAAAATGAAATATATATATTATTTTATAAGTAACAATTAGTAAAAACAATTGATACTTACGTCTTAATGCGTCGCGAAAAAAACACCTGACCTCAACTTAACGAAGCTTATCGCGGTTGTGATCTTTTGTACTTCCAAAAACTGTAACACTTCCGAAAAAACGGAAAAACTGCGACACCCGCGACACCCAAGCTTCGGGTAGAGACGGAGAATACAAAAGTCTCATGCTAGCGACTGAGACAGCAATATGGTGGCTCTTGTAAACAAGCCGGCGTACTGTCGCCGGTCCGCGTCTGGTTGTGTTGACCAAAAAATATGGCAGTTGGCAATAAATTTTTTAAATATTTATCAAGAATTATTAATAATTTATTAAATAATAAATATCAATCCTCAAAATGAGATGACATTGCTTAGAAATAATTTTATTATTAATTTTATGTTGAAAAAACCGAGGGGTGAAAATTATAATTTAAAAAATTACATCAATTTTTTCATTAAAATAAAAATTTTTTTTTTTAAATACTCTTATTATTATAGTTTATTTATAAAAATTTTAAAAATTTTAATTATTAATTTTTCTAATAAATAAACTATATTTTATAAATAAATTTTAAAATCTCCCGCGACAAAAAAAATCGCATGTTAATAAATAAATCAATTCGAGACGCCCTCTAACAAATCTTAGAATTTGTCCATGTTGGTAACTGGACTTTGATGGTAACTGAACTATGATGGTAAATAGAACTGTACTATTAATTATTATCAACTCAAATTTAAAATATTAATTTATTTAAAAAAAATTTATAATTAAAATTTGAAAAAATTTTTTTTAAAAAAAAAAAAAAATGTTATTAATTTATTTTAAACTATTAAAAAAAAATTTTTTTAATTTAGACTACTACTAATTTATTTAAAAAAAAAAAAAAAAAAAAAAATATTTAAAATTAAACTATCACTAATTTATTTTAAAAGAAATT
>NW_025401897.1:0-2984 GCF_020080835.1 Cotesia glomerata
AGTATATCGTGATTTTGGATGATAAATTCTTTTTTAGTTGATTTTTATTTACTTATTTTAAACACTCCTTAGGCAACTTGTTGGTTATGTCGTGACGAAAATTGAGGCCTGTCATATGGCTGGGAAAAATTTACGTTGTTTTAAATTCATTCCGAATAATAATAATGGTCGACGATTGCAAATAATTGCTTGGGAAGGAGAAGCGGAAAGAACTGAGCCAGACATTGCTGTTTATAAGGTATAAAGTATTAATTTTTCAAGTTCTTAATGAAAAAAAATACTATTAATTTATTTTTATTTAGTTTTAAAGAAAATATTAAGTATCAGATAATTTTAATTTATTAACATTATTGCTGTAAATTTTGTTCATAATTTAAAATTTTTTTACAGATTATTTATTTGGAAAAAGCTAAAACTAAAGTATCTAATGGATATACAAAGGGAAATTAAAAAAAATTTGAAATAGCAATAAAAGAAGAAACAATTATTCAAAATTTAGGAGAAATGCAAAAAAAAAGACATTAGAAAAATCTCTTATCATGATTCGAAATTAGATTATCCTTTAGTGCAATTGGATAAAATCCAAGGAAATCTTCTACCAATTGTATTACGTAAGTATGAAAAATAATTTGTAATAATTAATAGAATAAATATTAATGATTTTCATACTTAGGTACTTGTGGTTATTTAAAAACAACTTTTTGTGTAAAAAGTGCTGGGACGTCTACTCGCAAAATAGCCTATACTTATATCACTGATGGAACTCTAAAATTAGAGATTACAATTTTGGATTACATTGAAAATGATTTGCGTCAAGGTAACTTTGTTGAAGTTATTGGATTTCCAGAAGTCAAGGGTATGTTAATTGCATACGTATATATATGTATATATATATATAGTATATATATATATATATATATATATATATATATATATATATGTATATATTTAACATTATCGTGGTATAAAGTTCTCTTAATCTGATTATAATTTTTCAATTACTTTCTAGATGATATTTTATTTTTGAATCTGGAAACTAGTTATGATATGCAAAAATTAAATGATGAGGTTAAACCTTTAAATTGGTTATCAAAAGGCAAAAAATCTATTACAGTTCCAGAGTATAATAACAAACGTCAAAAAATGAATTAAAAATAATTTGAACTAATAATTTCTTTATGTTCATCCCGGTATTTAATTATTCAAAATTAATGAAAGTAATTCAAGTTTAGGTTATATTAATTATAACATTAACATTATAATATTAATTATATTATATTATCTTAATTCCTCAAATTTATTGATTATTATTTTGACTATTGAAACTTGTAATTGAAGTTGTGTTGGATTGCAAACCCTGATTAAACAACTGAATTCGACCGAATTAAAAATTTTAATTCTGTTATATTCTGTTAAATTCGGTAAAACCGAATTCAAAAGAATTAAAAATTTTAATTCTGTTGAATTCTGCAAAACAGAATTCAACTAAATTAATAATATCAATTCTGTTATATTCTGTTAAATTCGGTAAAAAAGAATTCGAAAGAATTAAAAAATTTAATTCTGCTCAATTCTGTTGAATTTTGCAGAACAGAATTCAACCGAATTAAAAATTATCAATCTGTTATATTCTTGTTAGCCAACGCATCAAAATAGTATTTAAAAGAATTAAAAATTTTAATTCCTGCTCAATCTCTGCTTGAATTCTGCAAAACAAAATCCAACTGAATTCGTGAAAGAAATCGTAATTTGCTGTTATATTTTGTTAAATTCGGTAAGACGGAATTAAAAACAATTAAAAATTTTAATTCTTGTTCAATCTCTGTTACGGAATTTGGCAGAGCGAAAATTAAAAAAAAAATTGAAATTTTCAATTCTGTTCAAGTATGGAAAATAAATCTGAAAATTGTAACATAATGTAAATTAAATACTACTGAGTTCTTTGAAATTTAATTTTTAGTAGATTTCATAGAAATCTAAATATTGTATTGGTTCTCATGACGCAACTTTTGGAAAATTTTGCTATTTCCTCACTCAGCTCGTCGAACTGATTCAGAAAATATATATGGTTCAAAAGTTTATATATGTATGTGTATATATATATATATATATATACGATATAACGGGCTATGTCTCTACTCTAACTTCCGCAATTCTAATCGGATCTCAATAAAATTTAACATACTTATTTTTGACCGGTTTCTGAGTGTTAAGTTCTAAAGATGAGCCAAATCGGCTGGTTATTTTAGAAATGAGAGTTAATTCTGAAATTTTTGAAAAATTCCTCAAAAATTCCCATTTTTTTACTGTTTTTCCATGTAAATACTATTGAAATCACAATATCCTAATAAATTTATGTTTATCGTGCATCTGAAAGCTTATTAAATAAGTTTTTAATTCATATATCTATTGATTTTTGCGTTAAGAATGACCCCTCCCAAAAATGAAATTTTTTAGTAGATTTCTATAGAAATCTAAATATTGTATTGAGTTCTCGCTTTGACGCAACTTTGGGAAAATTTTGTTATTTCCCTCACTCAGCTCGTCTGAACTGATTCAGAAAATACATATGGTTCAAAAAGTTTATATATGTATGCGGGGATATATATGCATAGCTAGTATATATAGCAGCAGCAGGCGGCTGGCGGGCGGCGTTAAGGCAGCAGGCGGCGGCGTATATATATATATATATATATATATATATATATACATATATAGGCGTATACCAGACAGCACCGTGGGGCTATGTTCTGGCTCTAACTAAAATTCAACCCGGATCCCAATAAAATTTAACATACTTATTTTTTGAAATTTGTTATTGCATTCGTTTTATAAAAATGTTTATTATTTAATTTTTCTCTTATTAGAAAACTTTGATTGTAGCGACGCAATACAAACCATATAAGTTAAAATCTAATTTCAATTTTTATTACTGGCAATAAAATGAAATCTTACTTCCATTTCGGCTGCCGAATGGTCTTTTT
>NW_025401898.1:0-17000 GCF_020080835.1 Cotesia glomerata
AGAGCTTCATATATCCCACCTTTATATTCTTACCCAGCGCCCTCTCTTTTGCTGCTTCTTCTAAGACTAACTTTCTCACTCTCCTTTCTTCATAGGTCAGGTCATCATCTACTTTTATTTTTTCTCCTTTCAGTTTACTCTTGGCCATCATCACCTCATTCTTCTTGTCATTCCCCTCAAGTTCAATAAGCAACAATCCCCTACCTTCCTTGTCCAAATTCTCAATTTTTCTCATATTTTTTCTACCTCCTACTATTTCCATTTTCTCCCAAACTTTCTCTACCTCCGACTGCCAGTCAACCTCTGGCTTCATGTCTATCCCCTTCAAGATGACATTCTTTCTCCTAACCTCTCTTTCCCTTGTTTAAATTTCCAGCTCCATTTTTCTCAACCTTCTCTCCGCATCTTCATCCATTCGCCCCTCAGCTAACTCCAATGTATCCCCTTCCACATTCCCTCGCCTACTTACAGCCATCTCCAGTTTCTCTAATCTACTCCATACCATCCATTCTCTCTCTCTCTCTCTCTCTCCGTAAGTACATAAACAAGCTTAATTTTTCGCTCTGTCTTTGGAATATTTTTCTGCTGTAAATTGCTCATCCACTCTCTTACTGTTTCAGAAATATTGCAAGCAACAAATTGCAATCACCTAGCTTTTTCAGGATCTTTCTCTTCCATCTCTTCACTCCTTGAGCCTATTTTTTTTTATTCGGCGACTTCATAATTAGTCTACTTTCCTTTTAATTATATCCCTTTCTGCCCGATCCCTCTCAGAGTCTCCCAATCCAATCTTCCCTTCTCTATCTTTCCTTTTACCCGAAAAAGAACCACCTCAGACAGATCACCAGCGCTTGATGATCTGTTTTAAATCCTACCAACTTTTGAAATGGATTCCAAACTTCCGCTTTCCCCAGATTGGAATCATCCGTCATAGTCTCTCAACCCAATACCCCACTTTACCTACCGCTCCAACTACAGCTCCGCACTAGACTGGCACTGTTCCTACCTTTTCCCACTACGCTACACCTAATTCTATTCCCTGAGTTAGTTAAGAAGTTAATATATTTTTAATTTGTGATTTTACCATGAATTATTCAATCGAATTTAAAGAAATTCGATTGATTGTGATGTGTTTTCTATTTTTTCCCAACAAATAAACGGATTATTGAATTTACGATTTTATGACTAATTCAAACAGAAATTTAAACAAATTCGAAAAGTTGAATTGTTTTCTATTTCTTCAACAAACAAATTAATATATTATTTTAATGTTGTGATTTTGTGTGAATTATTCAATCGATTTTTAAAAGAAATTCGATTGATTGTATTGTTTTCTATTTTTCCCAACAAACCAAAACGGATTATTGAATTTACGATTTTATGACTAATTCAAAACGAAATTTAAACAAACTCGAAGAAGTTTGAATTGTTTTCTATTTCTTCCAACAAATTAATATATTATTTTAATTTGTGATTTTTGTAATGGTATTCAATCGATTTTTAAAAAGAAATTCGATTGATTGTATTGTTTTTCTAATTTTCCCAACAAATAAATGGGGATTACATTCAATTTAAGATTTTTTATGAATAATCCTAAACGAGTTCAAAACTTCAAGAATTATTTTTCTATTTCACTTCCAATAAATAAATAAATTTTTCAATTTACTATTGTACGAATAATTGCACTTCAGACTATAACTTTTTGTTTTATTTCACAGAATCAACTCTCTCGTTTTTCTTCTCCACTTCCAGAAATTTCTTAGCCTTGATGACCAATGATTAAGTTATCTTTTTAAGTTTTTATTTTGATCTTCCTTGTTCTTCTATAAGTATGTCGAAGTTTTTTTAATTTGTGTCTTCAAGTTTCAGTAAGTGATGCCTAAACTTTGCCAAATAAAATAAAAAATTATATTAATATAAAATACAAATTTTTGAGCATTATTTTTTTAAACAATGTGCGAAAAAAATAACAATAGAGGGATTGTCAGAATTTCTCTATGTAAACTTAAGTCATTAAGTTCAGAAAATCACCTAAGAATAAATATCCAATAAATTTTTTTCCTTAATCTAAAGAGAGAAAAAAAGAAAAAGTTTATGGCATGAATTACAATATCCCAGAGTCTGCGAAAAATACTGGAATTGAAAGGAAGCTCGGAGACAAGTTAAAGTTCATAAATCTGCCACCTGATGATTGTGGAATTAAAATTGAGGATATAAATCTAAGCAGAACTGATAAGGTAGTGGAGAGGAACGCAGAAAATTGGCATTTAAACAACCTTATCTATTTTTACCTCCATAGGCCTTTCAAAATTAAATTAGATAATGATAGTACAATAACCCATTCATATTACAAATACGAAAGACCAAAACTTAAAGTTCAATAGACAACTAATTCTATTATGCATGTCTCCAAAAAATAAATAATACAACTATGTACTATTAAAAAATAGAGTTACTACATTTCTACATAATTTAACAAATTACATGTAAAACACGTATTTAATTAATTAAATGGAAAAATAATCACAGTATATGATGCAATAGAATACATAAGTCAGCCCATGCTCAAAATATAAATATACATTCTACTATTGATAATGTGAGTTCAGCTTTCTGTTTACCAGACAGTCGTCACTGCCGATCCCCGCCGTGAAACAGCACTCGTATTAAAAATTGAAATTATACGCAGTTAATTATAATACATACTGCAGTATAAAAATTAATCGCTGTCAAAACTAAAAATAAAATTGTATAAATAAATAAAAAATTAAAGAATTAATTTATGGTTTTAATATGTAAAATCATTTGAATAATTAATGTGTAAAAGCGTTCACATTAACTATATATTTAATGTTAAAAGTTTCTTCTTGCTACGAATATTTTTTACTTCATTTAAATGCAGGTTTTCATTAAGAAATACATAAGATTGTTTTCAATTTACGAAATTAAAACTTCATGATTGATGTATGAGTAAAATTATTATATAGCAGTAGTAAAAGAAAGAGATGCATTTTCTCGCCGTAGATTTGTGTGCGTGTTTGTGTGTTTTTTGTACATATGTATGTAAGTTGGTATGTATAAATCAAAGCAAGTGCGTGTGTACACTGAGTATGTCATTTTTTAGGCTATATTTTTTTACCGCTATACCAGAAAATCTGGTAGTTTATAGAAAATAAAAAATTATGCCGCTAGGCTAAAGGGTCCAAGTCCAATAGCGGCTTAGCTCATCAAAAAATTCGATTTCCTATTTAAATAACACAGGAAATAATTTTTTTTGTTTTAAGTGGATTTTCGTTATGAAAAAATTTTTTTTCTAAAAAATCTTCTTATGGTTTTTGTAGGAAATTAAATTTTCTACAAAAATATCTCTTTAGTTGAAGACGTTAGAACCACTAGTTTTGAAGATATAGCCCGCCAAACGATAACATTTAAAAAAAGACACATTAAATTCCATTTTATTTTCAATTTATTACTCTTACATGAATAATTTAATGTTATTGTACATTTTGGAGTACGTTTTAATACAATAATGTAAGTCAATAGTATATTACACCCCTTGGGAAGGAAAATAAGAAAAAGCCTCCAGATCACACGTAATCAAACATGTGATCTGAGCTTTTCTTTACTTTCAAGGGCTGCTCTATTTTTTTTTTGCCTGACGAAGGCGGAAAGCGGCAACTTTGTTTAGCGCAGCGGGACAGAAAGCTTGTCACTTTCCGCCCGGAGGCCAAAATAGTATATTACACACACCTAGGGAGTAAAGTAAGAAATGTCTCAGATCACATGTAATTGTTGGCCGAGGCGAAGCCGAGGTCAACAAGCATGTGATCTGAGGCTGTTTACTTCCCGGAGGCAAGTGTATATGTTTTGTCCGACGAAGGCGGAAAGCGGCAACTTAGTTTAGCGCAGCGGGACGAAGAGTTGCCACTTTCCTGGAGGGCAAAAATTGATATGATTAATCGTTATAATTACAAACATTATCTTCCTTAAAAATATTTTTCCTTGAAAAATTTATCTGTTTCAAGAACAATTTTTCATTTAGTCGGACAGAAGCTTCGGGACTCCGCCATATTTGTATTTTCATCATTTTAGTATACATAAAAGCATATGGTACTGTGCGCTTTCAGCGATTCAAGCTCCTCGACAGGATTTAGAATTTATGAAAGATTTACTGAATTACACAAAATAAATAAAAATATTTCAGAAGTAGCATCAAAACAGTTCAGCAATCACTTGTGGTATCTATCTGAACAACTTATTTGTTTGTCATTATTTGATGATAATGTTAGTATAGAAATCAAATTAGAATTTAATTGAATCGATTCAGGAAAAAAGTCAAATTAAAAACTTTAAACGAATTAATGTAAAAAATGTTAATATTAATTCCTTCTTAAACATAATATTGTATTATTTTGCGTCAGAAGAGACGTTTATTATTTTTGAATGATTGAAACTTTCAACTGATTTTTTAAATTAACATCTGATCGGTGGACATCTGACGAAAGTTACAATACTTGCTTAAAAATTTTTTTTAATTTACACGTTATTAATAATGCTATGAACGGGCTATCAAACTATCAGCATATATAATTTTATATACTTAAAATTAAATAATGCTGTGAAGCGGGAAAGAAGAGGAGTTACGGATAATTATTACGTGAAGCGTTCCAACATTCACGTAACAGGATAATTGGGGGAGGAAGAGATTGAGAAAGGAATTAGGAAGGACCTTCTTAATGAGAGTTTATAGAATATGCGAGAAAAAGTTCAGATAGCTCGGACTGGGACTCGAACCCAGAACCTTCCGAAGACATGTCGGCTACTCTACCATTTGAGCTACCCGGTCTATACTAAATTTCCTTTTCGCTTATTCTATATACATTAAGATTATCACGGGCGGTCAAACTGATAGAAGCCTAAAATAAAAGCTTAACTGCTGATGAAGAGAAGAAGCAGTACTTATTGCAAGTTGTAGCTATGCACAGAAAAAATTTCCAAATGCTAACAAGCAGAAACTAATTTTAACATTTTAAGAAGAATAAAAAAATAAAATTTTGTGTAATTATTACGACTAATTCATAATAATTTGACTTAGATTATTGTACTAAAACGAGTCAATACTTTAATTCAAAATTTTAATGCTCCAAAATGTACAATAAAATTAAATTATTTATGTAAGAGTAATAAATTGAAAAATAAATGGAAGTTAATGTGTCTTTTGTAAATGTTACCGTTTGACGGGCTATAACTTCAAATCTAGTGTTTCTACAGTCTTCGACCAAAGAGATATTTTTGTAGAGAATTTAATTTCCTACAAAAGCCATAAGAAGATTTTTTAGAAAAAAATTTATTTCATAACGAAAAAATCAACTTTAAACAAAAAAAAATATTTCCTGTGTTATTTAAATGGGAAATCGAATTTTCTGATGAGCTAAGCCGCTATTGGACTTAAAGCCTTTAGCCCAGCGGCATAATTTTTTATTTTCTATAAACTATCCGATTTTCTGGTATAGTAGTAAAAAAAAAATATCGCTTAAAAACGACACACCCTAGTGTACACCTGTTAAGAGAATTAAGCAAGAAGAGACTTGGACAAAGAGAACAGAGTATTTTTCATTAATGATAACAATAATAATTAATTTTTACACGCTTTATATTAGCTTCACTTGTATGTTTGTTTGTTTGTATGTTTATTTGTAACCGACTCCTTTGGGCTTGATTTTGACCCACTTCAAACGGTCAGATTTCATTTAAACTTAGTAGACTTATCGAGGACCGATGACAATACACTAATTTGATAAGATTATTCCAATATCCTAATTAGGATCATCAGAATTAAATTATTTTTTCACGAATCCTTTGCGTGAGAGCAAGAGAGATAGGACAAGCGCGTGGTCTTGCGCATGCGTACCTTTCTGATTTGAGCACTCGGCTCGGCATAATAATCAAGGCAATAGTCATTATTACAGTTACTTATAATAATCACGGAATTAATAGTAGATTAAAATGAATAAGAGTTAAAAAAACTTAAAAACACGCTTTTATAAATAAACCAAACTAAAAAATAAAAAATAAATGTTAATAAGTTTGAATTAAGAATAGTGTAAAAAATTTTAATAAATATAAATGAATAGTAGTGTAAATAAGAAAAAAATGTATTTTATTTTAATAAAAGCGTGGGGTACTTTCTAAGATATTATCGAAATGATATTTTTGATTTTTTAGTTTGGTTTTCTGTATAAAGCGTGTTTTTTATTTTTTTTTTTTAAATATTATTTATTATTATTATTATTATTACTATATCAATCATTGCAGACTTTGGCAGATCAGACCAAGCAATTTGGTCAATTGTTTTTAATAATTTGTAATTTTCATTATCATAATTGCGATTATTACTATCAACTATACAAGATATAAAAAGACTTAGACGATGAAAAGACTGTATTTTTAATAATTTTTTAAAACAATTAACTATGGCACGCAGTTTTACTATTTAATTGGGAATAGTATATTACACACCTAGGGAAGTAAAGTAAGAAATGTCTCAGAGCACATGTAATTGTTGGCCGAGGCGAAGCCGAGGTCAACAAACATCTGATCTGAGGCTTTCTTATTTACTTCCCGAGGAGTGTATACTATTTTGCTCGACGAAGGCAGGAAGCGGCAACTTCGTTTAGCACAGCGGGCCGAAAGTTGACGCTTTCTGCCTGTCGAGCAAAATATCTTTGCAGAACATAAAAAAAAGGAATTTATTTTTAATTTAAAAAAGAATTTTTTAAGTGAATTTATTTTATGTACTGACATAATAAAATATATAATTATTAAACTCTTATTTTTAATTATCATAAAACATAATAAAAATATTCTTTTTGTATTCAGCTCAACTGAGAATTTTAATTTTTTGATATATTATTATGTACCTACATAATAATAATTATTACTTAAAAAATGCCATTCGGCCTCACCCGAAATAGAAGGTAGATTTCACTTGATGTAAAATTCTCTTTATTTTTGCTATTATAATTTGTTGAAAACCAAATTTTTAAATTAATTACAATAAAGAAGTTCTGCAAAAGTTTTCATGGTGTGGTTACTATTTTGATAATTATCATGGACTAGTTCGAAGATGAGCAAAATCTGTCTAAAAATACTTTTACTATGAATCATAAATAGTGCAATAATTATATTAATAATGTACATCAAATTAAAGGCTATTTCATGAGCTATCACATGAATTTTTCAAAAATTCGCTATCTCCTTTCAATCAAAAGTTATACATCAATGAAGTGACCGAAAACGTAATTTTCACTATTTTGAAATTTTTAAATGGCCGCCATTTCTAAACTAATTGACCGATTTTGCTCATCTTCGAACTCGTTCAAGGTAATTACCCTAAGAATATGTGTACCAAGTTTCATCAAGATCGGTTAAAAACTTTTGCAGATATTCTGATTAATTATGACATATGATAGCAAAATCAGGTGAAAATTCCACCATGAGGACTAATGCAATAGTTAGATTTCTAACGAAATCTACCTAAAAATTTAAGTGTAAACATAAAATTAATCTATTCTATTTTGATTATTTTGTAACATAAAATGTGCATTTTTCCTTTTAGTTATTAATTTTAAGATCATTTTTTTTTATTAAATAGTAAAACGGCGTGCCTGCCATAATAAACTGTCAATATTTTTATTACTGACTGTTGCCTGTCTGCTGCAGGTGGCGTACAACGTACTTTAATTTCAAATTTCATTGTCCCATACATAACATTTATACTGGGTCGAATACACAAAGTAATTGATTTGATATATTCTTTTAACTTTATAACTTTAACAACATATGATATGAAATCTGTATGAGTGATAGTTTAATCATTCTTGATTTTCTATATTACTTATACCCTGCAATCTTTTTGCAGTTAAAATGTCAAAACTCATTTTCGTTAAGTTCAACTTTAAAAAAAAAATTATCGTTTCAAATTGTAAACCTTTAAGTTCAATAATTTGATCATTTTTTATTTTTAACTTCCCGCTAAGAAAATCGAAGATTTTCAAAAATCGGGAAGTTATTGTTTTCACCTCGTTTTGTAAAAATCGAGTTTTCATCAGATCTCGACGTTTGAAGGTCACAGGAAGCTTCCCTGACTATCCCCGCAAGGTTGTCACTATGTATGTATGTATGTATGTATGTATGTATGTATGTATGTATGTATGTATGTATGTATGTATGTATGTGTAAGTGTGTGTGTGTGTGTGTGTGTGTATGTCTTTTTTTTTTTTTTTTTTTTTTTAAAGAGGTACGAAAAAAGATCTTCAAAAAGACACCGGTATCGTTAACTCTGCCGCCCATCTTCCGGCAGATATCGATAGTCGGTAGTGTGGAGATTTTTTTACCCACTCAAAAAAACATTCCTCTTTCCCTCTCCCCTAGATGGTACGGGGAGGACTGGATTGGAACCGCGTTAGCATTACTTCAATCCAGTCGTGCTGCGTCTCACGACGCCTACTCCTGGCTACTGGTCCCTTTCTGCGATTTTGTCTTTCAGGAGGTGCTGTGCATAAACTGCAACAGCTGACCAGTTTTCCTCTTGTTTGATCATATAGGTCACCAGGCTTGAGGGGGAGAGCCTGGTGCCTATGATCTCTTCAGTGTTTCTTCTGTAGTCCTTCCATCGAGCACACTCGAAGAATGTGTGTTCGGAGTCGTCGATTTTATCCGGGCAGTATTTGCACGTTGGTGTGCTGTGCAAACCCATCTTGGAAAGATAGGCATTGAACTGCCCATGTCCCGTCAATAGCTGGGTCAGGAAAAAGTCCGTATCCCCGTGCTTCCGAGAGAGCCAGACGTTGATGTTTGGGATCAGGCGCGCCGTCCATCTGCCCGTCTCTCCCGATGTCCATCGGTCCTGCCACTCTTGCTGCGTTTCCGCCTTTATCCTCGTTCTTGCGTCCTTCATGTTATCATCACTGTCTTTAGCGTCATAGAGTTTTGCTCTTTCGAACGCTAATAGGTCGATGGGCGCGGCTCCTGCAATGACCAATACAGCCGCTTCGGAAACTTTGCGGTAGGCGCAGCCAACCCTGAAAGCGCCTCGCCGCTGTACTGCTGCGATCTTTCGCCGGTAGGTCTTCTGCTTTAATATGTCTGCCCATATCTCCGCTCCATAAAGCAGTACCGAGTGGACTGCTTCTAGAAGAACTCTTCTCTTTTTTGTTCTTGGTCCCATGGTGTTGGTCATAATTCGTGCTAGGCTAGACACAGTCTTGCTGGCTTTCTTGCATGCACTGTCGAGGTGTTCACGGAAAGATAGTTTCTCGTCTATCATTACCCCTAGATACCGCAGGGCCCTTGTTGACGTCAGCGTTGTTCCTCCCATGTCCATAGCGAATGGTTTTGGAAACCATTTTTGACGGGTCAAAACGACCATCTCGGTTTTCTGTTTGGCGAGTTTCAGGTGATGCTTATCGAGCCAAGTCTCGACGGTGTCGATGGTTTCCCGAACTAGCAGTTCGGCCTCTTCCACGCTGTCCGCCACTATAGTGGCTGCAACGTCGTCTGCAAAGCTTTACTTGCTCTGGCAGCGGGATTTCAAGAAGCTCGTCGTAGTCTGCGTTCCATAGATCAGGCCCCATTATTGAGCCTTGCGGCACGCCAGCCGTTATGGCGTATTCTTGTGGGCCTTCAGTAGTTTCCACTATTAGCTTTCTATCGTCAAGGTAGTTGTCGACTAGTGCCAGATTTTCTGGCTCCGCGTCAAACTTGTGCTCCAGAGCGTCTAAAATGTCTCCCCAATTTGCGCTGTTAAATGCGTTTTTGACATCTAGCGTGAGGAGAAGACATACTTTACGAGCTTTGAGGCTACCAGACCATGCTTGTGTTGCTGTCTTTATGACTTTCTTGATCGCTCCGACTGTCGAATGACCTTTCCGGAAGCCATGCTGGTTGGTGGCAAAACCTCCAGCACGGTCGATGTCGTCGCGAAGTCTCCCTTGTATGAGCTTCTCGAGCAGTTTTCCAGCAATGTCTAGCATACAGAGTGGTCTAAACGACGAAGGTGTTATGGGGGTTCCCTTACCTTTGTCTAAGAGAACCAATCTCTGCCGTTTCCAGACCGCGGAAAAGGTGCCAGTTGCCAAGCATGCGTTGTAGGTGTTCAGGAGTAAGTCTGGGTATTCCAGGGCTATAATCTTGATCACCGATGCCGGGATGCCATCAGGTCCAGGTGCCTTTCCTGTTTTGAGTGACTTGGCCGCGTCTTGTAGTTCCTTAGTTGTGAAGGGCGTTACTTCGTTGTTTTAGTGTAGTGTTTCTTCTCCCGCGGCGGGTGTTTGGGGAAAAGCTCCGCTACGATGCTATCCATTAAGGCTGGAGACTTCGGCGCCTCTGGTGAAGCCTTTCCAAGTCGTTTGGCGACAATTTGGTAGGCTTTACCCCAGATGTCATTGTCGAGATCGTTGCAGATCTCTTTCCACAACTTTGCTTTACTTGCTTTGATGGCTCGATTTAGCATCTTTTGGCCTGCTTGTACTCTTTTGAATACAAGTCCTGGCTTGAGGGAGCGTTTGGCGGCTCTCGTTGCGCGGCGACGTAGTTGATGGCACATTTTGCGAAGTTCCGCTATGTCTGTTGACCACCAGTACGCCGGCCTGCGAAAACTCCGGTTTTCCAACCGCGGCATAGAGGCGTCACATGCGGCGGAAATCTCCTTCATCGTATTTAGTACTGTCCTTTCTGTCTCGCTGCAAGTATCCGGAGTCGGGTTGTTCTGAAGGGTAGACCAGCTCCGTGCAAGTGAAGCTCGCAGTGCCTCTGGATCAAGCTTCCTGACATTCCACTTTCGCTTAGAAAGGTCGTGTTGTGGTACCGGAGCAGATGCCAATCCAACGTTAAATGTCACGAACTGGTGATCACTGCCACTGTATTTTTCGGATACTGTCCAGTTTTCAATCATGTTGGCAATTTTTGGAGTCGCCAACGAAATGTCGAGGATGGACTCTTGGTACCCCGGTCTTCTGAAAGTCGTGGTGCTCCCAGTATTTAGCACTATGAGGTCGAGGCTAGCCACGACGTCAGCGACCTCGTTGCCTCTGGTGTCCGGAGAAATCAGCGCCCCATTCAGCCGATTTAGCATTGAAGTCACCAGCTACGATAACTTCGCCGTCGAACTTAGTGACCGCATCTTCTATATTTGCGAGTTTCTGTCGGAACACACTAATCCCTTCGTTAGGTGAGAGATAGACGCTCATGAAGTAGGTTGTGGGGGTTTGAATCCAGACAAAACCTGCTCCACCTCCGCTGTTGTTGACGGTAACGTTCTTTGTGTTCACAATCCAAATTGCTGCCGTGCCCGTTTCGTCTGCGAACCATGTTTTACCTTCGATGTTTAGATATTGCTCGCAGATAAAGCAGACGTCAATTTTATCTTCGAAAACACGCTGGCGCAGCGGGTTTTGCGCCAAGGCGCACCTATTCAGGTTGCCTTGTAGTATGCGTGTCATTTCTGACCTTTCATGGCTTCTGCAAGTGCTTTGCGGAATGCCTTACACGCTCCAGTGCCAGAAATATGGCATAGACTATCCTGGGCATCTTTGTCCGAAGCACAAAGGAAGCATTTTAACTTCTCCGTGCAGTTTACGGCCTTGTGGTTCTCTCCGCCACATTTGTAGCAGCACCTGCTTCTGTCTGGTCCCGCACACTGACGTGTTTGGTGTCCATAACCAAGACATTTAAAACAACGTGTTACTTTTACTACTGGGCGTATACGACAGTTCACCAAACCGATCCGTATACGGGCCTTGTCAAGGGCCTTAATCGCATTGGGCTCGTCTAGTTCGCAGAAGGCTGCCCGATTACCTCGTGGTGTGGGTTTTGTCAAATTTACCCGTTTGACCTCCAGGTTGTCAGTGAATTCACGTTTGAGTGCTTCACGGACTTCGCTCTCGGTAGAGATTTCATCTAAGTCGAGGATCTCGATCGTTGTTGTTGGTGTTAGCGTCTTGACTGTGCCGATGTTTGCAGTGGCTGCCCTTACTGCATCGGTGAATGCCTTGCTGTCTTCGGACTTTCGAGCCATTTCAAGGAGAACGCCTCCGTGTTTCGTCTTTTTAATAGACCTTATGTCTACGCCCGTCTCGACAGGGCTTACCTTGGCCTTGATTTCCTTCAGGAGATCGGCGTATGTTCGCCCTTCAGCTGGTTGGACTAGGACAGCTTTAGTTCTTGTCTTCTTCCTCCTTGGTTTCTTGGAGCCACCGCTGTTTGGCTGGTCTTGGGCTGTAGCAGTTTGAGTCACTGGCTCCTGTTCTTTCTTTTTCTTGTTTTGCCGAGTCACTTTGGTCCAGGTATCATCCCGGGCTGTCTTTTTCTGTGCTGGCTTGTCAATATCTGAGGAAGGGCTGGGCGTGGACAGCGGCCTCTTCTTGTTGCCATCTCCCTTGCTGTGGTAATTTCTTAGGAGTGGTCAGAGGTGGCTGTGATTTTTTGTTCAGACTCGGAGATGTTTGAGTCGTTGACGCCGACTTCGTTGGTGATTTGTTGGCCAGCCTATATGCCGTACTAATAGACGAAACCAATTTTCTGATCTCATGGTGGAGATTCTTTTTGTCTTTTATGAAGTCGGCTAACTCATCAATCTTGTTGCCGAGCCTCTCCATTGGTGACTGTTGGCCGGTGACGGTCGGTAGAGAGTTCATTCTTCCTCGGTGGGTTTGATTAGTGGCAGGAGCAAAAGGTCCTCCACTTTTTGAAGGAATGTTGCTCAGCTGTCCGTTCTCTGCCATCTGGGCTGATTTCGTACTCCCTGTAACCTTGCTAGCATTGCTAGACAGCAGAGCCATGGGGTCTACTCCACTGTTCAAACGGTCGCTTGATAACGACAAGTTTAGGCCCGTTTGCACGCCTTCTCTCGCCGGCACTGAGGTATCCATCCTCTGTACTGTAAACGATGTTTGAAAATCTTCTGACATTTCCATATCATCTTTTGCTAGGTTTTGGTCCACCCTGTGTATTCTGTTTGCTCGTTACCGGACGCATCTGACTTGCAGATATGCCGGTCATTCCCCTATCCGCCACCTGAGGGAGGCGCCCGATGCGGGACCCAGCAAGCCCGACACGGGGTGTGTGTGATGATGATATTGATTGTGTGTGTGTGTGTGTGTGTGTGTGTGTGTGTGTGTGTGTGTGTGTGTGTGTGTGTGTGTGTGTGTGTGTGTGTGTGTAAGTATGTATAAGTATGTGAACCACTTATAACTTCTGAATGGCTAAACTGATCGGAACCTACCAAATGGCGTTCTAAAGAGTTCCCTCAAAATTCGATTTCCTGTGAACTTGAACTGATTCGGACCGATAGATTTTGAGAAATTTTTATAAATCTCAAAAAAACTAAGAAAAAAAATTTTTAAGGTGGTCTTTTTGGAATAACTTTTAAATGGTTTTATCGATCAACTCCAAAAACTAATCAGCTCTTAACCTTGAAAAACCACGTCGATCGCCGTAAATCCGGTCAAAATCGGTTGATTCATTCGAGAGATATCGAGAACGAAAGAAATCCGAAAAAAGTGTTTTTTTTACATAACTTCGACATAAAATACAAATAAATTTCAATTATTTTATATTTACAGTACGAATGCATATCACGTTGTATTTATTTATAAAAAAAAATTGGAAAGTTTTCAAAATCACGAATGAATGTGAATAATTTTTTATTCACTGTACGACCGAATATCAAATATTAATTATCTGTTAAAAATTATTCGAAGCCATTGGAAATTGCGAAGGAAATTCAATAATTTTTTATTTAAAAAGTAACCAGATATAAAGTCTTATTTATTCATAGAAAATAATTGAAAAGTATTCAAAATTACGAGTACATTTCAATAAATTTTTATTCACAGTGTGATCGGATGAATGTTTGCATTTATTCACAGAAAACAATTCAAAAGTATTCAAAAATACAAATAAATTTCAATAATTTTATATTTACAGTACGAATGCATATCACGTTGTATTTATTTATAAAAAAATTGGAAAGTTTTTCAAAATCATGAATGAATGTCAATAATTTTTCATTTTCTGTACGACTGGATATCAAATATTAATTATCTGTTAAAAATTATTCGAAGGCATTGGAAATTGCGAATGAAATTCAATAATTTTTTATTCAAAAAGTAACCAAATATGAAGTCTTATTTATTCATAGAAAATAATTGATAAGTATTCAAAATTACGAGTACATTTTAATAAATTTTTATTCACAGTATGATCGGATATTAAGTTGCATTTATTCATAGAAAACAATTCAAAAGTATTCAGAAATACAAATAAATTTCAATAATTTTATATTTACAGTACAACCGGATATAAAGGCTTATTTATTCATTGATAACAATTGAGAACAATTTAAAATCATTTATTTTTTCTCTATTTTTTTAATTCCGCATTATATCCAAATTCATGAACTATTTATCTATTCAAATGCATTGAACACAATTAAATATTTGAATTTTTCTTAATTTTTTTTTATACTTAAAAAGGTTTAAAATCTTTAAACTATTTATCTATTCGGAAAAATTCATTTTTGCCTGAGCTGAATCAATCGTGAAATACAACTTGTTGAAAATAATTGAAATCATATCCAATTCAATTTTATTCAATCAATAATTTTAATCAGGGTTTAAAAGTTATTCCAAAGAAACCAAACGGTGAGAATTTTATGGTAAATACTATTATCAAAGTATTGTAAAGAGCTCTAAAATACTTTAATAGTAATGAATACTACCTTTTATTATTATAAATACGATATAAATTATTACAGTTACCACCAATATATTAATTTTTATTTTCTGTTATATCACTATAAGATTGTATTTTTCAACTATCTAAGATAATTTGATTAAATATCTCGATAATAATTTTTAAAGCGCTTTCATTTGAGTACGCACATTCATTTTGATATATTTTTCATCTATACATATATATAATTTATATAAATATATGAAAAATGATGTGGGTACTCAAATGAAAGAACTCGATGAGTCTAATGTCGGGGGTGAGCTTATATCTTTAAAAATGTCAGTAGTTGGCAAGATATAAGGTAATTTCTTAATTATTGATATTTTCAAAGATGTAAGCTCATGCTGATGTTACACTCATCAAGAGCTTTCATTTGAGTACCCACATGCATTTTTATATATATTTTTCATATGTACATATATATAATATATATAAATATATGAAAAAAATAAATAACAGTTTAAAAAACTAAAAACACGCTTTTTATAGAAAACCAAACTAAAAATAGAAAATAAATTTTAATAAATTTAAAATTAAGAATAGTGTTAAAAATTTCAATAAATATAAATTAATAATAGTGTAAATAAAAAAAATGTATTTTATTTTTAAAAAGCGTGAGGTGCATGGTGTCAATAGTTATAAATATTTTATTGACAGATATGAGTAGAGTGATTATCATTTTGATAATATCTTAAAAAGCACCCCACGCTTTTTTAAAATAAAATACATTTTTTATTTACACTATTATTAATTTATATTTATTGAAATTTTAACACTATTCTTAATTTAAATTTATTAAAAATTTATTTTCTATTTTTTAGTTTGGTTTTCTATAAAAAGCGTGTTTTAGTTTTTAAACTATTATTTATTTTACTTTTTAGTTTGGTTTATTTATAAAAGCGTGATTTTTAGTTTTTAAACTATTATTTGTTGATTATCAAAATATTCAGGCGCGCAAATTACCCACGGAGAGTTACATACTGACATACTGACATACTGACATACAAGTGAAGCTAATAAAAAAATAATTATTTATAAATATTATAAATACGGGGAATCAGAGTTCGATTTCGGAGAGCGAGCCTGAGAAACGGCTACCAGAACCAAGGAAGGCCGCAGGCGCGCAGATTACCCACGGAGAGTTACTGACATACTGACAAACTGACAAACAAACAAACTGACATACAAGTGAAGCTAATATAAAGCGTGTAAAAAACCTACGGAGGAAAACACCTGGTTTCGAAATATAACTTCGGGATGGTCATCAGAGGATTCCGGGTTGATGTACGGGTTTATCTGTGCCAAGATAATTGCAATTGAAAATGACATTTTTACACAGGCGGTATGGGAAAAAAGAAAGAAAACTGCGAAGTTTTATTATTTTTGTATTGAAGAAATTTTAAGAATTTCACGAAAAACTAATATTACTTAGATTAATACATGTATAATTACCCTACAAAATTCTGGAATTCCCTACCACATAGTTTTTGAGAAATCATTGATAAACTAGTAAAGTAAACAAATAAAATCATGCGTGGAAGTAAGTGAGCAATAGCCCGTAAGAGAGGCGACACTAGCGAGTGACAAAGACAGCAGTAGCATAAACTATAGGTTGGGAAGGAACTACTTCAACCTTTCTTATGAATTTTTTAAATTCTGAATTATGTAGGGTAGAATACCGCTTGTGGCCAGTGTACCTTGTTTGGCCACTTTATTTTCAAATTATTGTATTAATATTTCTATAAGCGCAAGACTTTATGAATTCAATTCGTATAAATGTACTAATTCACAAATTCTAATAAAAATTCTACTTAACAGGCGAGACCATCTTTTTCTCGCTTTGCTCTCACGGAGTTCAACGGAACTATCTCTGTCGCACTCCCCAACAGCAGAGCAATTGCAGTTTCGATTGGTTTTCACGAAACGAATGAAATTTTTGAAAAAAACGCTTTATGGTGAAATAGTTTATTAAATTATTTATTATCTTTAAAAACGTTTTTCAAAATTTCCATTCGTTTCGCTAAGCCGATTGAAACTGCAATCACTGGTATTGGCTGTTAAATTGTGAAGAGATTCAAGAATTTATTTTTTTATTATTATTATTACTTAATTGTTTAAATGTTATAAAATACTTAATAGAAAAGTTTAAAATGAAATTAAATTAGCTAGATTATTTTTAGTTCCCGATCCACCGCTAGAGCGCGAAA
>NW_025401899.1:0-2979 GCF_020080835.1 Cotesia glomerata
TATAAACCAGTGTCACGCTTAAATAACCGCGGCAAAATAACCGATAACAAAATAACTGAACGACATAATAACCGAACGACAAAATAACCGAACGAGAAAATAACCAAACGACAAAATAACCAAACGACAAAATAACCGTTTAAAGGAATATTTGCAAAAAATTCGAATGTTTAGTATAAAATTTCCGTACTTTATGTATTAGCGCATACAATAACAAGCTCGTGTTGGTCTTATTTCGAATAAACACACACAAAAACCATGGTAAAAGGGTGCTACACGATTACCTGCGTTTGTGTTGGTCTAATTTTAATCAAACACACACAAAAACCATGTTAAAAGGGCGCTACACGATTACCCACGTTTGTTTTGGTCTAATTTCAAATAAACACACGCAAAAATCATATTAAAAGGGCGCTACACAATTACCCGCGTTTGTGTTGGTCTAATTTTGAATCAACACACACAAAAACCATTTTGAAAGGGCACTACACGATTATTCGCGTTTGTGTTGGTCTATTTTCAAATCAACACACAAAAACCATGTTAAAAGGGCGCTACACTATTGCCCGCGTTTGCGTCGGTCTAATTTTAAACAAATACACATAAGAAACCATGTTAATAGGGCGTTACACGATGATTGCGTTTTTATTTTAAGAGCGTCGTAATCGGTTGATTGGTTTGTGAGTTATAGTCGTCGATAAAATTTGGAAAAAGTGAATTTTTCAAATTTTTCTAAAATTTTTGGTCTGATTGATTCGTGTTTACAAGTAAATCATAGAATTTAAAAAACTGCGTCGAATGTTGCAAACCGCGTGAAAATCAGTTGATTCATTCGAAAGTTATAGCAGTTTGAATATTGAAAAAATCGTGTTTTATCGAACTTTGATAAGACTTTTAAGCTCGAAGAGATCGAAAGCATAGAAAAGCTATCTCTTTGAGCTCAGAGAACTCCAAATAACTCATAAATTGTATTTTTGAGCTCGAAGAGCTTAAAAACGTCATGAGGACAATTTTAAGCACCTAGGTATGGAATTAGCGGGAAGTTACAAGGGTGGCCTTCAAGGTCAACCATTTTTTTAATTTTTTTTTGCTGAGACGTCGCTGTCACTGCATTAGCGTAGAAACGAAAATTGTATTCCTGTAAATTATTTAGGGGCTTATTTTACTTATTTTTCTGTCACTTTTCATTTCATACTTGATGTATTTGTTCGAAGTCACACTTGATCACAACTTTTTATTTTTATCAGCACAATTTTCTCAAAATAAATTATTCGTTTACCGGGTATTCTATGCCTAATTAACCACTTTTGAATCCAATCCCTTTCGATGGCCCAAAATTTTCCATTCGTTTCTACCCTTTGTAAGACATTTTTGAGAATTTTTTCAAATTTTTTTATCGAACCCAAAATAGTTATGAATTTAAAAAATATACCTTTTTTAATTTTCAAATAGCCATAACTTCCCGCTAAAAAAATTTAAAACTTTCAAAAATCGGGAAGTTATTGGTTTTACCCCGTTTTGCAAAAATTGGGTTTCATAAGATCGCGACGTTTTAAGGTCACGGTAAGCTTCCCTGACTATTTGCCTTATTGTGTCCGTGCGGCTGTATGTGTGTGTGTGTGCGCGCGCGCGCGTGTGAATCGCTTGTAACTTTTGAACGGCTTGACCGATATCATCGTGATTGGCACAATTCGAAAAGGCTTGGCTAAACTTAGATATTGAATAAATTTTGGACCGATTCGGACCAGTAGATTTTGAGAAATTTCAAAAAAAACAACTAAAAAAAATTATTTTAAATCTGGTTTTTTGGAATAACTTTCAAACAGCTCTATCGATCAATTTCAAAAACTAAATAGCTTTCAACTTTAAAAAACCTCGTCGATCGCTGCCAAGCCGGTTGAAATCGGTTGGTTCGTTCGAGAGATATCGTGAACAAAAGAAAACCGAAAAAAAGTGTTCTTTTATTAATTAGAAATTAAAGGTCCTTCATGAGACTAAAAAAACTGCGTGGAATGCCTCCAATCGCGTAAAAATAGGTTGATTAATTCAAAAGTTATTGTGGTTTGAAAATTCAAAAAGTATTGATCAATGAAACTTCTATTAGACTTTTGAGCTCATAGAGCTAGAACAGCTATCTCTTTGAGCTTAGAAAGCTTGAAACAACACATAAATTGTATGATTGTTCTTGAAGAGCTCTAAAAAATCATAAATGGAATTTTACGCGCCTAGATATGGAATTAGCGGAAAGTTGTAGGGATGGCCTTCAGGGTCAACCGTTTTCCTAATTTTTTTTTTATTTAATTATAAATTAGGACGACGGTTGACCCTAAAGGCCATTCGTGAAACTTCCCGCTCATTTTTTACATAAGCGCTTAAAATTACACATTATGTTTTTTAGCTCTTTAAGCTCAAAATATGATTTTTGTGTCATTTTGAGCTCTTCGAGCTCAAAACTCTAGTAGCAGTTTTAATAAAAATTTAATAAAACACAACTTTTTGAATTTTCAAACCGCAATAACTTTTGAATGAATCAACTGATTTTTACGCGGTTGGAAGCATTTAACGCAGTTTTAAAAGCCCCATGAAGAATCTAAGAGTATGAATTAATCAAACTTAGAATTTCAGAGTGATTCCGAAAAAACACTTTTTTTGGTTTTCTTTCGACAACGATAACTCACGAACTTATCAACCGACTTCGACCGGGCTGACGGCGATCGACGTAGTTTTTAAATGTTAAGGGCTGATGAGTTTTTGGAATTGATCAGTAGAGCCGTTTAAAAGTTATTGAAAAAAAACTATAATTCAAAAAAATTTTTTTGTAGTTTTTAAGAGATTTCTCAAAATCTACCAATTCGAATCGATTCAGAGTATATTGAAAATCTAAGTTTGCCCAATCCCTTTTGAATAGCGCCAACCGCAAAGAAATCGGTCGAGCCATTCAAAAGTTATGAGGGTCACATACATACATACAGACACACA
>NW_025401900.1:0-2979 GCF_020080835.1 Cotesia glomerata
AAAATAGAAAATAAATTTTAATAAATTTAAATTAAGAATAGTGTTAAAAATTTCAATAAATATAAATTAATAATAGTGTAAATAAAAAATGTATTTTATTTTAAAAAGCGTGGGGTGCTTTTTAAGATATCAAAATGATAATCACTCTACTACATATTCTGTCAATAAAAATATTTATAACTATTGACACCATGCAATCCACGCTTTTTTAAAATAAAATACATTTTTTTATTTACACTATTATTAATTTGTATTTATTGAAATCTTTAACACTATTCTTAATTTAAGATTTATTAGCCAACCATTTGATTTTCTGCTTTTAGTTTGGTTTTCTATAAAAAGCGTGTGTTTTTAGTTTTTAAACTAGTTATTTATTTTTTACTTTTTAGTTTGGTTTATTTATATAAAGCGTGATTTTTAGTTTTTAAACTATTATTTGTTGATTATCAAAAATATTCAGGCTCGCAAATTACCCACGGAGAGTTACATACTGACAAACTGACATACAATTGAAGCTAATATAAAGCGTGTAGAAAACCTACGGAGGAAAACACCTGGTTTCGAGATATAACTTCGGGATGGTCATCAGAGGATTCCGGGTTGATGTACGGGTTTATCTGTGCCATTCCCGATGAAAACCTACGGAGGAAAACACCTGGTTTCGAAATATAACTTCCAGATGGTCATCAGAGGATTCCGGGTATGTACGGGTTTATCTGTGCCATTCCCGATGAAAACCTACGGAGGAAAACACCTGGTTTCGAGATATAACTTCGGGATGGTCATCAGAGGTTTCCGGGTTGATGTACGGGTTTATCTGTGCCCAGCATTCCCGGATGAAAACCTACGGGAGGAAAACACCTGGTTTCGAGATATAACTTCGGGATGGTCATCAGAGGATTCCGGGTTGATATATCGGGTTTATCTGTGCCATTCCCCGATGAAAACCTACGGAGGAAAACACCTGGTTTTCGAGATATAACTTCCGAGATGGTGTCATCAGAGGATGACTAGGAAGGTCATCACCTGGGTTCTAGGTTGATAATAATCAAAATTTAAATAATATCATTATGGTAGTCTCTTTATGCGAAGGAGAGTTACATACTGACAAACTGACAAACTGACAAACTGACAAACTGACAAACTGACAAACTGACAAACTGACAAACTGACAAACTGACATACAAGTGAAGCTAATAAAAAGCGTGTAAAAATAGAAAATATTTTTTATTTAATTAAGGGTAAATGCACTTATTATTGACCGAGTAAAGTTTTCTTTTTTTGTACTAAGCTATAAAAATACTATTAACTTATTATCTACAATTTATAATAGATTTCATTAAAGCTAAATGATTAATTGATAATAATTAACAATTATTTATAATAAAAAAAAAAAATTATATTAATTTCGTTATTGAACAGTTGAAATACTAAAATCAAAATTAATATTACAAAATTAATGATAAAATGCACTTACCTTCCAATTTTACTCCATTTATTTTTCACCGATTTTTGGCTGGTCGCATTGTAAAAAAACACAGAATATTTTTCTTTATTTATAATCACTGCGTAATGAACTGAGCAATTTTTTATGATAATGATTGAATGACATATTTTTTTTTCAATTTACTTAGAAAAAAAAACACTTGTACAATAATAATTAATCAACTTTTATATACATCGGTCAACTAAGTGGTGATCAGTCAACAACTAATGCATTTACCCTAAAAATATTCATATTTTATTATTTCCAAAAATTTTTAATTTTACCTTTAGAAGTTATACATATTTAGGATTTACGTAAAGTCCCGAAAGGCAGTCGAAAAATTAGTTTCGGTAGAGCCTTGGGTTAGAAAAGTCATTGGTTTGAGGATTATAAGCTCATTTGTTAAAAAGTTTTTTTTGTTCAGTGTTTTGAATATTAAACATGTAAACGCATGTATGCAATGTGTAAGATTAAAACATTCACTAATTTAATCGTAGTCGTTTTTATTATAGAGTCAAAATGAAAATTAAAATGGTAGTCTTCACTAGTAAATAATTGCCAAATTTTTCTCTAATTAAACAAAAGAATTAAACCGTAATTCAGAGCTTACAATTATCAACATTTGAAGATTAATTTTTTTTATAAACGTTTAAAACATCGCGTTTCAGATGCCATAAGAGCATATACCGGCAAAAGGTTCCTGTGAAAAACTATAAGGCCGCATAAAAATTTTTTTTTTTTCGGGAATCGACCTATTTTTGTATGAAACGTGTAGGAATGCTAAAAAAATCTTTTCTCCAAACTAAAAATTTTTTTTGGACTTGAAAAAAAAAATAGAATTTTAATTATACATCCTAATGGCATCAGTAACGCAATATGAAATCTTTTTGTTTTTTAAAATATTATTTAATTACGTGAGGTAAGAGCCCCAGTAGATGCTCAAGAACCAATACCTTCTCATTTCATGTATTTGTATGTCTGCATTTGTGAATCTAGATATACAAATACATGGAGTGAGCAGGTGCTGAATCCTGAGCAGGTACTGAGGCTTTTATCTTATACCAAATTGAAGATTATTAAATTAATGTGAAGTTACACAGAAAAAACGATTTACTTGAGTGAAAATATAAAATATATATCTGTTTTTTTTTTCAATTTTAGAAATTTGTTTATTTTTGCAACGCAAAAAAAGGATCAATTACATAGGGGGTGGTTTGGACGATCCGAAGTACTACGCACGGGACTGGGCAGGTGAACTATTTAGGCAATGCAGAAAAAAAATAAAAGGTTTAAATGCCCAAGGATGAAAAAAACTTGAAGAACAATAATTCAAAAAATATTTATAACTGCTGGGTTCAATATAATTGTTCAAATTTAATAAACTATTTTTATAATTATCTAAACCCGATATTATTATTATTATTATTATTATTATTATTATTATTATTATTATTATTATTATTATTATTATTATTATGTGTGTATTATTATTA
>NW_025401901.1:0-2975 GCF_020080835.1 Cotesia glomerata
TAAGGAAGTACGAGCGAATCTAATGTAAAAAATAATTTCCAACTTTGAGCTTTGAAATTAAATATACGTATAAATAAATACATCATTTATTTAATCCCATAATTTTAAAAAGATTCACTATTTAGTTACTTAGATATTAAATTTTAAAAATCACACTTTTTATCTCCTTATACACGGGCTCTTATGGCGGACAAACTTTTGTCGAGACTTTTATGATTTTTTTCAATATTAACCTTCCAACTTTAACGAATAAAAAACTATATACAAGAAACTTGGATTATTGCAAAATATAAAAACAATTGAATAATAATACATTACTACAATAATATTTAAATATTTAAAATTAAATTTTATGTTTTTAATTCGTTTATCGCCAGCTATTTATCCGAATAAAGGTTTGGCAACGTCGCTTCACCAGCTGAGAAAAAAGAAAAGGATAGAAATATAGTTACAGAGAGAGAAACTATAGAAAATGTCACGATATGACAAATATGACAGCAATTGCTTTTATTAGTAAATAAATTAAAAACAATGACAAAATCTTATATTGAGTGAAATAGTTTAATATATTAGCACTTTAGTAATTAAAAAAATTATAAAAATAAATATTTAAACTCTAAAAAAAGTGACTCTAATCTATAATTTTTTTTTTAATTATAAAAAAGTAATTTTAAATTTTTTAAAAATTTTTTTATTTTAAAAAAGAAAAAATTTTTTTACTTGAAAAAAAAAAAAGTACCCAAGCACACTAAGCTGTAAATAATTAATTATTTAAATTAATTAGAGGTTAGGAAATACATTCAATGGAAATAAATATCACAGTTTAAAGTTGAAAATTTTTTTTTATTAATAAATAAAAAAACGAAATAATTTAAAATTAATAAATAATTAACACAAAATAACATGAATAGTCATTCTATTAATCTGAAAATTAAAAATAAATAAAAATCTGAAAAATTAAATGAAAAGTTAGCTAGCTGTTAGACAGCTGTCAGACAGAATAAGCCCTAATTTTGTACATAAGCTATCAATAATTTTTTGGCTTTTCGTAATACGAGGTTTTCCACCTACATCTTGTGCCAAAAGTATTCTTATACCTTTAGGACCACTCGATTTGAAGCACTTACTTACAGTATCGAAAGTTATTCCAGTCATTGCCATTTTTTTAATCATATGCACAGATAAGCCACCGTTTTCTTTTTTGTTTTTGTCGACTAGTAAACACTGAAGAGTTTTGAAAAGTACTTGAAAAGTACTTGCTAATCCATTTTTTAATTCATTCACTGAATTACGGAGACGCAAAGCCTGCTTGCAAGGTTTACACCACAACTCATTATCTAATAATTTTAAGTCTACTAATCGTCGTCCACTTAGTTCTGTAACAAAATAAAATTTATTATAAATTTTCAACTTGAATTTAATAATACAATTTATTGAATATATTTTTCTAGAAGAATAAAATGTGTCATTTAATTTCTTTAGTTGTCATAATAAAGATACACACTGGTATAAATATAACCTCAAATTAATAGTACATTCATAATTACCAATAAAGTTTGTATTTTCGGCATTTTCCTTATTTTTTTTTCGAGCTTTATTGCTCGCAATCACATTTTTTTTCCACTGAGCTATATTTTTTTTAGTTAATTTTCCTTTGTAACGACAACGCATTTTGGTTAACTCACACACTCATGCACGTCCCTGTATAGTGGGTATAATCAAACGCGCTGTTGCCAAGCCTGTTTATTTACTCCGGCAAGTAATAAATACCAAAGTCATTTTATTACTTTGTTTTATTAAATAAGTAAAAATCATCAATTATTAAATTGTTCAAATTATTTTAAATTAAAATAAAGAATTTTGACGAGAATTGGGAAGATTAAAATTAAAAAAAAATTTTAACATTATTTTGACTCATTAGTTACGCTCGTACTTCCTTAAGTTGGTACCAATTGTAAATTTTTATTATAATTACAAAAAATACTAAAATCCGAACAAAAACAGTTTCACTGTAAAAAAATCGCGCCAAGTCCACGTTCATAAGACTATTAGGAAAAAGAAATTTTTTTTTTCTTTACAAAAAGATACAAAATACTAAATACGTTCTAAAATTTTTTTTTTAATTTTTAAATTTACAATAAAATTTTTTTTTAATTTCCGAAAATCATAAACAACTCTATATCGGTTACTTTGGATTTTTTAATTTTTTCATTTTGTATCTTTTGTAAAGAAAAAAAAAAATTTTTCCTAAGTAATAGTCTTATGAACGTGTACTTGGCGCGATTTTTACAGTGAAACTGTTTTTGTTCCGATTGATGTTATACTCATCGAGACCTTCATTTGAGTACCCAATTCAATTTTTCTATATATTTTATATTTCTATATATATTATATATAAATATTTATGAAAGAGCGTGTGTACAGAGTACACATAGTTAGGAAGTGAAACTTCTTTTGGCAAAAAATCAATTTAAAATTTATTAATTAATAGTTAATAGATTTCAAAGACAGGAACATAAAGGGTTTTATGCATATATAGTATTGAAAGGATTAAATGAGAAAAAAATTTACACTAGTTATATCACATATTATTTCAATTTATTTCTTCTCAATATGTACAACATTATCTGATGGTATTTGTAATGGTATGGTTGGGCTACTAAAGCCTTATATGGTAACCAAAATATGAAACATAAGTTCTTGTTTTCAATATTTTCTAAATAACGTGTAAAATGGCATCATTGTGGTTCAGTATTTAGTTGTCGACATGTTTTTATGTAACAAAAAATTTAATAACAATAAAAATAGATAATGAACTTAATTAATGACAGGCAAACAGTGATAGTATAAATATTATATAGAATGCAATATAGAGAATGTAGGTTAAGTACATGGTACTTTATGAATATTCATGTGATCAAAATAAAAAGAAAAATTTAATTAATTAAAAAATTAATTATTCAATTAAATATAAA
>NW_025401902.1:0-2972 GCF_020080835.1 Cotesia glomerata
ACACACACACACACACACACACACGCACGCGCACACACGCAGGTGACTGAATGGCAGAAGGTCCAATCCAAGAAGGAGAAGAAGGAGCAAGAGAGCGAACGGTTACCAAAACAACCGGTGAACAAATCTTTTGCCGGAGTCTAAACGGGAAAAACCGCGAAAAATTCACCAAACCAGATGCCTTTTAATTATTCGACCTCGTTGAGAAGCGCAAACAGCGCCGAGATACTGCGTCGGGATTAAAAAAAGATGTCCCACCAGATCAGACCCGTGACAAGTCGTTGACAAGGTTCAAAAAAGACGAATCGATTGGAATATGCCTCATTACGCTTTCCAGAAAGACCGCAGACAAAGGGACAAAGCTTTTGCTGAAGACCATCAAGAGCAATCCTTTAAAGAAGAAGCGCAAGTCATCTGTAAAGGCCCAGAGGAACAGCTTGAAATCCGGGACATTGACGACGAAACAACTAAAGACGATGTCCGGAAGGCCTTACAAGAGGCAGCTGGAAATGACTACGAAATACCTGAAGATGTCATTAAAATTCGTCCGGCCTACAGAGGTACTCAAACTGCTTCGGTACGATTGCCAGCAAGCAATAGTGCAGAAGATACTTGGAAAGACAGGCAAATAAGGATGGGCTGGGTAGATTGCTGTGTAAGAGCTATTAAGACGCCACTACGACGCTATAAGTGCTGGCACTTTGGGCACACTACGGCCCAATGTACACGCGAAGTCGACCGATCTGGGCTTGGCATCGAATGTGGGCAAACAGGTCATCAAGCTGCTCAATGCCAAAATAAAGTGAAATGTGCGTTATGTGCGGAAAAACCTGGCTCTCAGGACACTGCTCACCGGTCTGGTTCTGGCCGATGTCCAGTCTTCCAAGAAGCACTCCAGAAGCTGACAAATAAACGAACATGAGGATACTGCAGCTTAACATCAATCACTGCGAAGTTGCGCATGACCTGCTTATGCAGACAGTACGGGAATTAAAGCTCGACGTTGTGCTTTTATCGGAGCCATATAAACATTTAGCTGGCAACCTTGGGGAGACGGATATCACCACGAAAGCTGTGATCTGGGCTTGTGGTAAGCTCCCTTTCCAGAGTGTAGCTACCAATGGCAGCGCTGGCTTTGTAGCAGCATCAGTAGATGGCATCCGTTTTTACAGCTGCTACGCACCACCCAGCCTCTCAATTGCTGAGTTTACTGACTTCTTGGATCGACTGACCGAGGACGCGAAGCAACATCATCCAGTGGCGATAGCCGGGGACTTTAACGCCTGGGCAGTGGACTGGGGCAGTAAGCAGACCAATGCACGAGGAAGAGAGCTGCTAGAAGCTCTTTCTACACTAGATGTAGTCTTGCTCAACAGTGGTGACACGCCGACCTACACCAAAGGTGACGCAAGCTCGATTGTAGACGTCACTTTTGTCAGTACCAGCCTTGCTAAAGGTAACACTAACTGGAAGGCACTGGACATCTACACCGCCAGTGACCATCATGCGATACTCTGGGGAAACGTCAAACGACCAGGGAAACCCTCCGGGGCCTATCAAGCTAATTTAACACCGTCGGTTGGAAGGTGAAATCTCTTTGACCCAGAAGTTATTGCTAACAGCCCCTCGATAGTGATCCGATAGGAGACTGATGTGCGGCAGAAGAACATACTAAGGCTCCCCTGATGATGCGAGTAACACAAAGTGCTTTTGTGATGCCAGTATGCCTCGCAAAACGTGTTATGAATTCAAGACCTGCGGTACACTGGTGGAATGATCATATCAAAGCAACCTCCGTAAAGAAAGTGTCATCGAAAGAGAAGAATATCAATTCAGCGGGTGGCTATCAACGACCTTACTCTGCAGTGCTGGATCGCAGAGTACAAAGAAGCTCGTCGTGAACTTTAATAAGGCCATAAAAGAGAGAGCAAAAGAAGATGCTGGAAAGAGCCTCATATACGAGGTCGACAAAGACGTGTGGGGTCGGCCGTAAGTAAGGTGGTCATGACGCACCTGAAGAAAACAACAAATGCCGTCACCTACGTGTCCCCAACTACTTCAGAAAACCGTATCAAAATATCAGAGGAAGCAGTGTGTGTCATTTCCGGAACTCTGCCGCTTAGAGTTCTAGCTGAGGAAAGACGGAACCTTACCAGCGAAAGAGGTCAACCACACTAAGTGCCGAGGAACTCAGAGCTGAAGAACGGCAGAAAAAGCATCGCATGATGGCAATCGCAGTGGGACGCCGCGACAACAGGAAGATGGACACACCGTCTCATACCAAGGATTGACGTTTGGCTTAACCGGAATCACGGCGAGGCCAACTACTATCTGACCCAGATGTTGTCAGGACATGGATGTTTTCGGACGTATCTTCACCGCTTCAAGCATGATGATTCACCGGAGTGCCCGTCCTGCCCAGGAATCAATGAAGACGCGGAGCACGTTTTCTTTGAGTGCCCACGATTTTACCTACAGCACGATGAGCTGGAGATGATCCTGAATGAGAAAATCCAACCAGAGACAATAGTAGAAGCAATGCTGTCATCAGAGGCTGCCTGGAACGCCGCAAACACGTTTGCAACAGAAGTCCTTATAGACTTGCGTTCCATCGAAAGAAAAAGAGCAAATGACAACAACTAGAAAAAAGGTAAAATAATACCTAGTTACCAGAAAGAAGAGCAGTCGCTATATCCTCCCCCCACGAAGTAATGCCTAACGGCGGTTTCCATGAGGGTTAAGAGGAAAGAGGAAAGTGGTTTAGGGTTTAGTGGGTAGGGGCGTTAGCGTCGAGTTTTAGTATGACGCTGCGTCGAGTCGCCACATATCCAGGCCAAACAGCTACGCCTAGAATCCGTAAAAAGGATTCCCCCCCCTAAGGGAAAAAAAAAAAAAAAACACACACACACACACACACACACACACACACACACACACATACACCGTGAATTGTCAGCCAACGCCGGGAAATA
>NW_025401903.1:0-2971 GCF_020080835.1 Cotesia glomerata
GTGGAGTGATAATTTCTATCACCTTTGCAATTTTTCTTACTCTGACCCATAATTGATAATAAACCAAAACAGGATACGCCCTTATGGTTTAGAAAAATGTTTTATTAAAACCATAAGGGCGTAACACTAAAATTTTCGGCGCCCTTTTTCTTGTCATATGCCCACGCAGTCTCAAAAAAATCTAGCTTGATCAAGTGGCGCCATAGTTTTTACGTGACAAATAAAAAGTTCGTTTGGCTTTGTACGGTTGTATCGTAGTGAATTTTAATAAAATTTCAATTTAAAAAGGCCATTCGGCAGCCGAAATGGAAGTAGATTTTTCAAATAAAAGAAAGAGTGATTTTTAATAAAATAATATAATAGCACTAATAATGTATAATTTAATTTAAGAATTAAAAGCAAAATTCAATAATAAATTTAAAACCTTTAGAACAAATTTTGGAAAAAAAATTAACTTTTGAAGAAAAGTTTCTCAAAGAATTGCAAAGATTATAAAATTTGAATTATAAATGACCAAATTTTAAATAACTGCTTAGGAACAACAATTTGCAAATCAATCAGATGTTTGAAACCTTATAAAATTTTAATTGAAGAAAACAATATATAGAACTAATTTGTGACATATTTACTGACAGAATTACCTGAAAACATTACACGAAAGACTAATCATTATCGGTATTGAATTTACATCATGATTAAGCTATGATGCGAACAAAAATTCTAAAACGGCTGCAACAGACAAGCCGCGTTATATCGTATAAAATATATATATATATATATAAATACATACATATATAAACTTTTTGAACTATATACATTTTCTGACTCAACTCGACAAACTGAGTCAGAAAACGACTAAGTACCACTCAAATTTGCGCCATCAAGGACGGCTGCAATAGTTAGATTTTTATAAAATCTACTAAAAACTGTTTCATTAAAACGAACTCTAAAAGGAGTAATATTGAGGCTATTACCACTTCTGAGTAGTGAAAGTGAAGCTTGTTGAAAGAGCTTTACGATGCATTTTACCGAATTTTGATATCTTGTCTCGATCAGTAATTATATCAAGTCGAAGTAGTAAAAAGCATCAATTTTACGATTTTCAAAATTTCAAAAATCCTGTCATTTCCAAATTGCTCGCCAGATTAAGCGCTCATCTTCGAACTTAACCTTGGTCTTGATCGATAAGATAAAGCATGTTGAGTTTGAGAAGAATCGGTTATAAATTGAAAACGCTATCACGTTAGCACACGACAAGCCGCGTTATGTGATATAAATATATATATATATATATATATATATATATATATATACTATATATATATATATATATATATATATATATATATATATATATGTCGGAAAAACATTATTAGGGGCGTTAGTACGGCAGTCCATTGAATTCGTTTATTCAATTATTTATTAATTTAGAATAATTAAAATATAACACATCTAAATTTTGAAATATAATGTACTTAACTTGTATAAACAATACTACGATTAATTATCCAAATATAATTAATATACAAGGTAAAAGTTCTGGGGAATGAGACCGAGAACAGATCCGAGGTCAGCAGGACCTTATTCGATGTCTTTACTTGATCAATGCTCAACGAGAACTACTCGTCTCAGTACCCCTAAGTACTTCTTCTCTCAAAAATATTTCGACAGACCTCATTGTCTGTCGATATCTTTCTTTCGTATACTTTTTACTTCTATCCCTGTGACCTCGGCTACGTTTGGTGACCATTGTCACTCGGACTCAAGCCCATCGCCATAACCATAAAAATTATAATCGGCTTAAGTTATAAATAATTATTAAATATTCTATGCTTTACAATTTTGCTTAAAACTTAACAGACAAACTAAAATATTGGGAATTTCCCTATCTCTAGGAAAATCTAGCCTCGATATTATCTCCGACATATATATGTATATGCATATATATATATATATATATATATACTATATATATATATATATGTATAAATACATACATATATAAACTTTTGAACTATATACATTTTCTGACTCAGCTCGACAAACTGAGTCAGAAAACGACTAAATTTTTTCAAAGTTGCGTCATGAGGACGGTTGCAATAGTTAGATTTTTATAAAATCTACTAAAAATACGTAAACTAGGCTACTGATATGAAATACGGACCCATTTAATCGAATCCTTAAACTAATAAAAAAAGTCCGGTCTTGAAATATCAATTAGTTCGGTAGTAATCGTTGGTACATTCAAAATGGGGTGACATCCGGACGTCCACGTAAAATTTTTTTCAAAACGTTTTTTTTTTCAAAATAGCAGCATGAAATGATTTTAGAAAGTAAAAGATGGTTTAATTTAAGTGTTTTTTCGGTGCTCATCTACTTATATCATTGTATAAGTGTAATATGGTTGTGATAGAGGCATTTAAAGATCACAAAATTGCTTGACCTTGACGAGTCGAGTATAAAGCACAACCTCACGCGCTTCGCGCTATGAGGCGTGCAATATACATTTTACCAGTCCAAGCAAGTCAATAATTACAGTTTGATTTTTAGCGTTGCGTTTAAAATTTACCATTTTACTTTGTAAATATTGACGTTGCTTGTATTTGAAATTTACTAACTTTATTTTATACTTTTTACATATCATAAGATCATTTTTTAGGTACGAAATGATTAATATCAAAGCCTGAATTCTTAATTATTATACTTTAACATTTTAGACATTTATATAGCGAATATTACTGTTTGAAATAGTATTTTCTTCCATGTAAAGAGTAAATTGTAACGTTTAAATGGTAAATATTATATAGTGAATAGTCAAATCACGATTTTACTGTTTGAAATGGTAATTTTTAGCAGTTGATCATTACTTATTATAAATCGACTGTTATTTATTACAGTTTACTTTTCCGTGTAGAATTTCAAGAAAAATTTTTACTTTGGCCAATACAACTTCGGTCTTCCTTCAGACACC